>NW_023416346.1:85520294-85685458 GCF_014108235.1 Myotis myotis
TAATACCCCATTATCACCATTGGACAAATCCTCTAAACAAAAACTCTGCAAAGAAACATCAATCCTAATGACTCACTAGATCAGATGGACTTAATTGACATCTTCAGAACATTTCACCCCAAAGCCACAGAATATACATTCTTCTCAAGTGCACATGGGTCATTTTCAAAGATAGACCATATATTGTGTCATAGGCAAAGTCTCTTCAAATTCAAGAGGATAGAAATCATATCAAGCATCTTCTCAGATCACAATGGCATAAAACTAGAAATGAACTTCAATAAAAATAATAAAAAAAATCAAACACCTGGAGGCTAAATAGCATGCTATTAAACAATGACTGGGTTACCAGAGAGATCAAAGAAGAAATAAAAAGCATTATGACAACAAACAACAATGAAAATACAACAATCCAAAATCTATGGGACACAGTGAAAGCAGTCTTGAGAGGGAAGTTCATAGCTCTACAAGCCTACCACAAAAAAACTAGAAACAATGTTAATAAATTACCTAACCCTACAACTCAAGGAGTTAGAAAGAGAACAACAAGAAAAGCCCAGCATAAGCAGAAGGAAGGAAATAATAAAGATCAGAGCAGAGATAAACAAAATAGAAACAAAAAAAAATTACAAAAGATCAACAAAACCAAGAGCTGGTTCTTTGTAAGGATAAAGAAGATTAATGAACCTCTAGCCAGGCTCATGAAGAAGCAAAGAGGGAGAGGACCCAAATAAACAAAATCAGACATGAAAGAGGTGAAATAACAAATGATCCCACAGAAATAAAAATGATTATGAAAAAATACTATGAAAAACTCTATTCCAACAAAAAGACAACCTAGACAAAATGGACATATTCTTAGAAAAATACAAGCTCCCAAAACTCAACCAAGAAGAACAAAAAAAACGGAATAGTCTGATTGCTACCAAAGAAATTAAAACAGTGATCAAAAATCTTCCAGCAAACAAAAGCCCCGGTTTGGGCGGCTTTACAGGGGAGTTCTACCAAGCATTTAAAGAAGAACTAAAACCTATCCTACTAAGTCTATGTCAAAAAATTCAGGAGGAAGGCACACTTCCAAGCTCTTTCTATGAAGCCAACATTACCCTAATTCCAAAACCAGATAAAGACACCACAAAAAAAAGAGAACTATAGGACAATATCCTTGATGAACATAGATGCTAAAATCCTCAACAAAATTGTAGCAAATCGGATTCAGCAATACATTAGAAAGATAATACATCATGACCAAGTGGGATGTATTCACTGAATGCAAGTATGGTACAATATTGGCAAATCAATAAATGTGATACATCACATAAACAAATTGAGAGACAAAAATCACATAATCATATCAATCGATGCAGAAAAAGCATTTGACAAAATAGAACACCCTTTCTTCATAAAAAAAATTCTCAGTAAAGTGGGTATAAAGCAGGGGTGGGCAAACTTTTTGACTCGAGGGCCACAATGGGTTCTTAAACTGGACTGGAGGGCTGGAACAAAAGCATGGATGGAGTGTTTGTGTGAACTAATATAAATTCAAAGTAAACATCATTACATAAAAGGGTACGGTTTTTTTTTTTTTTTTTTTTTAGTTTTATTCATTTCAAAAGGGCCAGATCCGGCCCGCGGGCCATAGTTTGCCCATGGCTAGTATAGAGGGATCATACATAAACATAATAAAAGCCCTATATGACAAACCTACAGCCGACATCATATTCAATGGGCAAAAAATAAAAGCATTTCCCCTAAGAACAGGAACAAGACAAGGATGCCCACTTTCACCACTCCTATTTGACATAGTACTAGAAGTACTAGCCATAACAATCAGACAAGAAGAAGAAATAAAAGGCATCCAAATTGGAAAAGAAGAAGTAAAACTATCCTTATTTGCAGATGGCATGATACTATACATAGAAAACCCCAAAGACTCCATCAAAAAACTACTAGACCTAATAAATGAATTTGGCAATGTAGCAGGATACAAAATTAACACCTAGAAATCTATGGCCTTTTTATACACCAATAATGAGCTCACAGAAAGAGAAATGAAAAAAACAATCCAACTTGTCATTGCACCAAAAAAATTACAATACCTAGGAATAAACTAAACCAAGGACGTAAAAGAACTGTACTTGGAAAACTACAGGACATTGAAAAAAAGAGATAGAGAAAGACATAAACAAATGGAAGAACATCCCATGTTCTTGGATTGGTAGAATCAACATCATTAAAATGTATACTACCTAAAGCAATCTATAGATTCAATGCAATACTTATTAAAATACCAATGGCATATATCAAAGATCTAGAACAAACACTCCAAAAATTCATCTGAAATAAAAAAGACCCCAAATAGCCACAACTGTCCTGAGAAAGAAGAACAAAGTTGGAGGGATCACAATACCAGACATCAAACTATATTACCAAGCCACAGTTCTCAAACTGCCTGGTACTGGCACAAGAACAGACATATAGACCAATGGAACAGAATAGAGGATCCAGAAATTGACCCAAGCCATTATACTCAATTAATGTTTGACAAAGGAGGCAAGAGCATACAATGGAGTCAAAACAGCCTATTTAATAAATGGTGCTGGGAAATTTGGTCAGATACATGCAAAAAAATGAAACTAGATCACCAACTTTCACCATAAACAAAAATAAACTCAAAATGGATGAAGGACTTGAATGTAAGACGGGAAACCATAAAAACCCTATGCAGCAAAATTGCAGACATATGTCGTAGCAATATCTTTACAGACATAGATCCTAGGGCAAGAGAGACTAAGGAGAAAATAAACAAATGGGACTACATCAAAATAAAAAGCTTCTGCACAGCAAAAGAAACCATCAAGAAAACAACAAGAAAGCCCACTGCATGGGAAAACATACTTGCCAATGTTATCTCTTATAAGGGTTTAATATCCAACATTTACAGGGAACTCATACAACTTAACAAAAGGAAGATAAACAACCCAATCAAAAAATGGGCAAAGAACCTAAATAGACACTTTTTGAAAGAGGACTTTCAGAAGGCCAAGAGACACATGAAAACATGCTCAAAGTCACTAATCATCCGAGAAATGCAAATCAAAACAACAATGAGGTACCACCTCACAGCTGTCAGAATGGCTATCAACTAATCAACAAATGACAAGTGCTGGAGAGGATGCATAGAAAAAGGAACCCTCCTTCACTGCTGGTGGGAATGCAGACTGGTGCAGCCATTGTGGAAAACAGTATGGCCTTTCCTCAAAAAGTTGAGAATGGAACTGCCATTTGACCCAGTAATACCACTTCTAGGAATATATCCCAAGAAAACAGAAACACCAATCAGAAAGGATATATGCACTCCTATGTTCATAGCAGCACAATTTACCATAGCTAAGTTTGGAAACAGCCTAAATGCCTATCAGCAGATAAGTGAATTAGAAAAGAGTGGTAGATCTACACAATGGAATACTACGCTACTATAAAAAAAGAAGGAATTCTTATCATTTGCAGCAGCATGGATGGAACTGGAGAGCATTCTGCTAAGTGAAATAAGCCAGGCAGTGAAAGAACAATACCACATGATCTCATTCATCTATGGATAACAAAAAATATTATAACCTAATGAAAAAAAAGATAGATACAGAGGCATAGAAGCATCGAACAGATGGTCAAATTACAGCAGAAAGGCTGGGGAGTGTTGGGGTGGGGAAGAGATCAATTGAATGACTTATATGCATGCATATAAGCATAACCAATGGACACAAGACACTGGGGGGGGGGTGAATAAGGGCATGTGCCAAGGGCTAGGGGAGGCGGGGGAAGGTCAATGGGGAAAAAAGGAGACATATGTACTACTATTTGTAATACTTTAAACAATAAAATAAAATTAAAAAATGGATTTAAAAAAAGGGACAGGATCGGTATTAAAAATAGTGGTAGAATAAGTGGACGTTACAAAAATATATTCCCAGGACCAAACTGGAATTACAACTAAAATACAAAAAAAAAAAATCATGAATAATCAACTGAAGACTAGCTGGAGAGAGCCCTGATAACCAAGGACAGAAAGAGAAGACTGCATAAAGACTGGTAGGAAGGTCAGAGGCACAAAAGGGCTGGCCAGGCTCCCACAAATAGCAGGTGAAGTTCTGGAGAGATATATAAGCTGTGGGGGGTTGCCACTGAGAACTGTGGGGTCTAATCACCAAGCTGAGCACCCCAGCAGAGAGCACTAGAACTGAGAAAAGTGCCCACATATTATCTGGCTGTGAAAAGCAGCAGGATTGCTGTCTGCCAGGGAAAGATGGCTGAAAATGCAGGCACCCCCTTAATGGGCCAACACACAAAATTCCATGGGCAGCAACTCACCTTGTGCTCTGGCAGAGGGAGGGCAGATTGGACTGGAGCTATGTGAGCAAAAGCCAGGGTTGGGCGCCCTGGGGTTAGAACTAAGAAGGTAGACACTCCAGTTTTCTGTGCTGAGTCATTTACTCACACTGAAGAGGTCATATTTCTCAGGGAGACATTTTCTATCCAGGCAGTTTTTCCTGGGGAAAGACAGTAGACCCACCCTATTGGAAAACACCTTGCCCCATGGTGTGGAATTTCTCAGGCCCATGAAAAGATTGAGAATAACAATTAACCTCCAGGCAGAAGCAATTGGCCTACCATGTTGAAAAAACTCTTGCCACTCCTTTAGATGATTGATTGAGGGTTACTAAAGACTGAATCCAATCAGTCTGCAGGCAGAGTTGGTCTCTGGAGGCTTTGAGTCTTTGCCTGATCTAATTAGTCAGAAATAGCATTTGACACTCTCCTGAACTAGAGATTGAGAGGTGTAGCAAATCTACCTAATACATAATCACAAGCCCGAACAGGCAGCCAAAATGGGGAGACAAAAAGCAACCCCAGAATGAAAGAACAAGAGAATTCTCCAGACAAAGAGATAAATGAAATGGAGATAAGAAATGTATCTGATATAGAGTTCAGAATAATGATAGTAAAGATGCTCAATTGAATGAGAAAAGACATAGTAACTATGAAAAAGAAAATAAAGAATGACAAAGCACAAATAAAGAACACATTGGAAGGAATACACAGTAGATTAGGGGAAGATGAGGATTGGATCAGTGAATTAGAAGAAAGGGTAGAAAAAAATCACTCAATTAGAGAACCAGAAAGAAAAAATAATAATTAAATAACAGGAGGACAGCTTAAGGGAGCTGTGGGACGACATGAAATGTAACAATATTCACATAGTAGGTGTGCCAAAAGAGGCAGAAAGGGAGAAAGTAATAGAGAACTTGTTTGAAGAAATAATGGCAGAAAACTTCCCTAGCCTAGGAAAAAAGTCACACATGTTCAGGAGGCACATAGACTTCCATACAAGAAGAAGCCAAACAGCCCACACTCAGAAACATAATAAAAATGCCAAAAATTAGCCTTAGGACAGAAGATAGTGGCATGGGTAAATGCCTGTATTCACTGCCTTCCACAACCACATCAAAATTACAACTAAATGTAGAACAACCATCATTCCGAACTGCTGGAAAGCTGGCTGAATGGAAGTCCTACGCATAGAGAAGTAAATAAGAAAGCACACTGAGACTGGTAGGAGGTGCGAAGGTGCAAAACAGGCTGGTCCGACACCCACGTGTGCCACTTTTTTAATTGGGAGGGAGATTGTCTCTGCATAGAATGCCCAGAGGAGCAAAGGGCCCCATCCCCACACCAGACCCCCATCCCGGGGTCCCAGAGTTGGGAAGAGAAGTCCCTACAGGCAGTAAGAACTACAAGCTATAAAAATCAGTGTGGATTGGGGCTCAGTGACACAGAGGCTGCTGGAGACCTAGCTTTTCCTCTTAAAAGCTGGGCACCACAAACTGAACTTACAAGGTCCCACTTGCTCTGAGCTCCAGCACCAGGACGAGGCTCTGGGGGACACAGACATGTAAGAGGAGGACTGAATGTCTGGCATCAGGGCAGGAACTCAGGGGCAGCTTTCTCCCAGAGAGAGGTGCTTGCAGGGATCATTGTCCCTATGTTGGGAACTCCATGGTGCAGGGCTGACTGGTAGCCATTTCTGTTTGCTCTGCCCAGGTGATTTCTTAAGACCCCACCTCATCCAATTTTCAACACCACCCAAGCTGTGTGCAGCAGCTTTTGCATATGAATGGCCTATTCTTGCCCAGGGTAAAATCTCTCCAACAAGCTTTAACTGGATCAGGGAACCCAAACCTACCAATAAAAGGCCTAAGACCTGGTACCACCACCAGCCTGCCTTGCTTCATAGCTGGGCCTCATTTGAGCACTTACAAGCCCAATAAAAGAGGAGGAATCTGCATATCTCTCTGTAGCTCCTGCTGGGTGGCCCCAGGCAGTGGCTGACTTTGCACCTTCCTGGAGACCCAAGAGCCAGTGTACTCAGTGGTCAGTGTCAGACCTTACCAGGTTACAACTCTATACATCCATAAGTGACACACTTAAGGGGCAGACTCAGTAAGCAACAAAGCCCCAGTGAAGCAAATCCTGCTCCATAGAGGTGTCTCCTGCACAACAGCTCTCCCATTTTAGTCACAGATGGTCCTCACAGCCAGTTGGCCTGGAGGTCTATTCCTCCCAGTGACACCAACAGCAACCAAGTATCAACTACAACAAGACTGTGCTCACAGTACACAAAGGGGTGCACCTAGAGCTCCCAGCTCAAGTGACTAGGGAGACTGAGCCATTGGGCCCTATAGAATACCTACTACACAGGGCCACTCTATCAACTCAAGGAGACATAGCAGCTCTACCCAATACATAAAAACAAACACAGGGAAGCAGCCAAAATGCAGAAACAAGAAACATGTCACAAAGGAATAAATTGAAGAAAGCAAACTACTTGATATAGAGTTCAAAACCATAATTATAAGGTTACTCAAGAATCTTCTAGAAGCCTCCAAAAAATGGAAAAAGACCAGTCAGAAATTAAGCATGCAATGGCTGAAATAAAGAATAATATACAGGGATTCAACAGTACAGTAAAGGATTCTGAGAATCAAATCAACTATTTGAAATATGAGGAAACAAAAACAAACAAACATCCAAACAGAAGAGCAAAAAGTAAAAAGAATCCAAAATATAAAGATAGTGTAGGGAACCTCTGGGACAACGTCAAGCATACTAACATTCACATTATGAGGGTGGCATAAGAAGAGAGTGAGCAAAATATTGAAAACCTATTTGAAGAAATAATGACAGCAAACTTCTCCTACCTGGTGAAAAACATAGACTTACAAGTCCAGAAAGCATAGAGCCCCAAATGAGAGGAACCTAAAGAGGACCACACCAAGACACATCATAATTAAAATGCCAAGAGCTAAAGACAAAGAGAAAATCTTAAAAGCAGCAAGAGAAAAGCAGTTGTTAGTTACAAGGGAATGCCTATGCAACTCTCAGCTGATTTCTCAACAGAAGGTCTCAACTCCCAGCAGGTCAGAAAGGAGTGGCAAGAAATATTCAAAATGATGAATAGCAAGAACCTACAACCAAGATTACTCTACTTAGCAAAGCTATCATTTGAATTGAATGAAGGTCAGATAAAGAGCTTCATAGACAAGAAAAAGCTAAAGGAGTTCATCATCACCAAACCAGTATTATATGAAATGTTGAAGGGTATTCTTTACAAAGAAAAAGAAGAAGAAAAAGAAAAAGATAAAAAATATGAACAACAAAATGGCAACTAATACATACCTATCAACAACTGAATTTAAAAATCAAAATAAATGAATAAGTAATTTAATGAACAGAATAAACTGGTGAATAAAATAGAATCAGAGGCATGGAAATTGAACAGACTGATCATTCTCAGAGGGAAGGGGGTGGTGGTGGGAAGAGATTAAACAAAGACCTTATATGCATATTAGAGGCCCGGTGCAAGAAATTCATTCATGGGTAGGGCCCCTAGGCCTGGCCAGTGATCAGGGCCAATTGGGACCTTCAGACTGCCAGTTGGAGCCTTCCTTTGTTCTGTGCCACCCCCTGGTGGACAGCGCACATCATAGTGTGCGAGCAAACTCCTATGGGGACAATTTGCATATTAGGCTTTTATATATAGATAGATATACATTACCTATGGGCACAGACAATAGTGTGGTGAAGGCCTGAGGTGGGAACTGTGTGTAGGGGGAATCTGGTGGGGGGGGGGGAGAGACACCTACAATACTCTCAACAATAAAGATTTAAAAGACAATGTCATAGCCCTGACCAGGTAGCTCAATGTGTTAGAGCACTGTCCCAATATATCAGGAGTGAATGCATAAATAAGTGGAATAACAAATGATGTCTCTCCCTCTCTCCCTTCCTCTTTCTCTAAAATAAATAAAATTTAAAAAATTTTTAAAATTAAAGATGACGTGAAAATCTTAAGGGCAGCAAGAGAAAAGCAAACTGTCACCTACAAAAGAGCTCCCATAAGGCTGTCATCTGATTTCTCACAAGAAACTCTACAGGACAGAAGGGAATGCCATGAAGTACTCAAGGTAATGGAAAGCAAGGCTCTGAAACAAAAATTATTATAACCAGCAAGGCTATCATTCAAAATAGATGGTGAAATAAAGAACTTTCCAAACCAAAAAAAGAAAAAAAAGGCTAAGGGAGTTCATCAACATGAAGCGAGCATTATAAGAAATGCTAAAGGGACTGCTGTAATGAGAGGAAGAAATAGAGAGAGAAAACTAGGCATATAGAATTAAAGTAGCAGTAAATAAGTACCTATCAATAATAACCTTAAATGTAAATGGATAAATGCTCCAATCAAAAGACATTGGGTAGCTGAATGAATACAAAAACATGACCCAACTATATGCGGTCTACAAGAGACCCACCTCAAAACAAAAGAGTCACACAGGATGAGAGTGAAGAGATGGAAAAGAATTTTTCCATGCAAATGGAAAACAAAAAAAAAGCTGGGATAGCAATGCTCATATCTGTCAAAATAGACTTCAAAATGAAGGAGGCCATCACAAAAGACAACAAAGGTCACTACATAATACTAAAGGGATTGATCCAACAAGAGGATATAACCCTGGTAAACATATATGCACACAATATAGGAGCACCTATATATATTCAAAAAAAACTTCTAGAGGACTTTAAGGGAGAGATTTATAGCAATATAGTCATAGTAGGGGACTTTAACACACCACTGATTTTACTGGATAGATCATCCAGACAAAAATTTAACAAGGAAACAGTGACTCTAAAGGACACATTGATATTTATAGAACATTTCACCTCAAAGCTGCAGAATATACATTCTTCTCAAGTGCACATGTGTAATTCACAAAATATAGACTACATGTTAGGATACAAAACAATTCTCTACAAGTTCAAGAAGATTGAAATCATATCAAGCATCTTCTCAGATCACAGTGGAACACAAGTAGAAATAACCTATGGTAAAAACACCCCAAAACATTCAAACACATGGAGGCTAAATAGCAAGTTATTAAACAATGAATGGCTTACCAATGAGACCAAGAAAGAAATAAAAAACTTCCCTGAAACAAATGAAAATGGACACCAATAACCCCAAATCTCTGGGACACAGCAAAAGCAGTCCTGAGAGGGAAGTTCATAGCACTACAGGCCCACCTCAAAAAAACAAGAAAAATTAATAATAAATTATTTAACCCTACGACTTAAAGAATTACAAAGAGAGTAACAAGAAAAGACCATTTAACTAGAAGGAAGTAAATAATAAAGATTAGAGCAGAAATAAATAGCATAGAGCCATATACATATATCTACATTATAAAAGACTAGGGTCCATAACTTCCAAAATGACTGAACGGATGACCGAACACCAGGAAGTGCATGGAGCACCTCTAGGTCCCTACCCACCACCCACCCACCCCCAGGCTGCCATTGCTGGATGGCCAACAGGGAGCCAAGGGGAACTGGGTTGGGTGGCACAGTGGAGTGGGACTGGGGACTGGTGAGTGGGCACAAGGCAGACATCCTGGTCCTTCTCCCAGCTGGCAGGCTCCAATCGGGCCTCAGTTTCTTCTGAAAGGAACGTGGTGCCTCCACTGCACAGCCTCCCAGGATGCAGACTCACCGCTATGAGAGGCTCCAGAGCAGAGACTTCAACAAAGACTTCAGCGCCTGCAGTGACCCTCAGTCTTCACTGCTTGGAGGTGGACAGAGAGCATCAGCTTTAAAGCACAAACACCCTCGGGGGGGGGGGAGTGGGGGGAAAACCTCCACCGCCCTACTCCACAGCTGCTTCTCTGTCTGCAAGAAACTGAGCATGCTCTCTTCCCTGTGGGATGGGCGGGGCCAGAGCCTGAGTTGAGTGGTTCTGTGATGGGGGAGGGGCCGAGCCAGGCGGCTGGGCCAGTGCAGGGATGGAGGGAGGGAGGGTGGGACAGGAGCAAGGGGCAGCCCCGGTTCCCTGCACCTCCTTTCACAGGCATAGCCCTTCCTGGTGTTATGACAAAAGGAGTTGTGTTTTTTCTAATTCTGTCCAGGTAAAGGAAACAAGTGTCTGTTGACTTCTGATCTTACTCTCCCAGCTGCCAGTTAATCCCTCTGGATTCATCATATCCAACCTTCAAAGGATCCGAGGGGCAGGTTCAACCTTCGTTCCACAGTTGAGGAAACTGACCAATAAACACATGTGTCTCATGCCTCAGTGTCAACTCCTATGGAAATCTCCAGCTAATAACTCAGATTGTATATCTAAGGGTATATTTTCTTCTGTTTTCGTGTTTAATTCAACCCCAGGAATCAAATAATACAATAAAGAATAAAATGAGTTCAGAGGGCTCAGCATTGTATTCCCAGGGCCCTTGGTCCCACACAAACTGCAGAGCACAGTTATCCTGAGATGAAAGAAAAGGAAAGAGAAATGTGAATGGTTTCCCAGCTCAATCACAGAGACATCGCATAGCCACATACTCAGGCCACGACATTAACTTAGGGGTGGAAAGGAAACAAAAGGAATAGAAGATGGAGCGATTTCCGATCAGATTCAAACCAAGTTAATGAGGCAGAAGAAACACTGGACGCCATGGAAGAATAAGATGAAATGGCCCGGTAGGGAGTGTCACACACCTCGCAGGGACAGCATCTGGGGCTCTGGACATGACGGGAGGAGGGAGGGGGCTGGGTGAGAGGAAGTGCATGGAAAGGCCTGGGAGTAGGAACAAGAGGGTGATATGTGGAAGGTGGAACCCACCAGGTGATGACAGGGGGCAAGCCTGCAGGAGGTGGCCACATGCCCCCACCTCTGTTGAAGGGTGCATGCGTCTGTCCTGGGAGCTGCGGCTGATGGAGAGGGAGACTATGGCTCTATATGGATTAGTTGCCAATGAAAGCCTCCCTGCAGCCACAGTACTTGGTGTTCTCAACACAGCAGGAGCATAGGATCATGTACACAACATCACAAAAGAAAAAGCATCCTATTCACAACTTATTCACAAACTTCTATTTCTGGTATCTATATTCCCAATGTGTCCACAAGTACATTTGGAAAAAGAAACAAGATTTGTACGTGATATGACTGCATCTTTAGAAAACCCAAGTGATCACAAGCAGAGCACTTTTAAGACCTACTGAGCCAAATACACTGATGAACAAAAATAGACACAGATGCATGAACAGACTGTGGAACCTCAGAGGGAAGGTGGGGGAGGATGGGTGGGTGGGAAGAGATCAACCAATGGCCTTATGTGCATATATGCATCACCCCTGAACACAGACAATGGGGTGGTGAGGGCCTGGGGGGGGGGGGGGGTAGTAGGCTGGAAAAGGTTAATCAGGGGGAAAGGGACCTATGTAAACCATTCAACAATAAAGATTTAATAAAAAGAGTAAAGAATTGTCAGGGCCAGCCTGACAGTTTTGAGCTGGGCTGAGGCAGGGAGGTGGGAATTGAGAAAAGAAAGAAAGACAGGAAAGCAGGGTCGGGAGAACCCCAGTTCTCTCAATGAACTGAAGCGAGTTTATTAGCTATACAATCCTATTTATACACAACACACTGAATAGGAGGTCTGTCAAGAGGAATGTATTCTTTGTTCCTCTTAATCTCTAAGGGAGAGACACAGCAGAAGGACAAGTTCTCAGTACAGCATATCTCAGTAAATAGTTACAGACTTCTTGGTAAGCTATGAAAGGCTGTTCTTATTCTACAAATGTTACTCCCATTCTACTGATAATCGCCATCCAAACAAGTCTGGGAAAACTGTGTGGGTAAGGGTCCCAGCCTTGCTAGCCCCTGCAGGTGCAAGGACCTTGCCAGCTTACATCTGGCCCCCAACAGATCACCCTTCTTTGTTTTTTAGGTGAAGTTCATGTTTCAGTGTCCAACAGTTTCTTATGTGTACATGTCAGCAGTAATATTTCAGTTTTGGATGGTGGACAAATGGTGGCAATGCAGGTCCGACCCTCTCTGGTTTGGTCCTGGGCAACCTGCAGCGATGCACAGCTGCTGACTGCTAGCATGATAAGGCGTCTTCACCATCTTTATTTCTGGACTGCTTCTCTTCTCGTTGTCTCATGGGGCCACTGCTATTCTGTGGCTGGAGCAGTCCTGATAATTCCTCTCTGTTGCAGGAATCCACATGGTCTTGGAGTTGTTTTCTGAAAATATACAAATGTATTCTCGACCAAAGGTTAATAAAGGAATCATATCTATAATTTAGACTTGGGATTCTTTTAATTTTTGTCCAAACGATTTTCCTTTGGCTTATTTTGACACCACGTATGTTTTTCATGGGTGTCTTGCTATTAGCATTATAAATGAAAAAATTAATTTTCAAGTAAAAATATTAAAGCAATGAAGGCATTTACCTAACAGGTTATTATTCCACTATCCCCTCTTCTTTATTTTTTAATATTAGGAGGTTTTTGGAAATTATATAAATGCAGCCGAGACCGGTTTGGCTCAGTGGATAGAGCGTCAGCCTAAGGACCAAAGGGTCCCGGGTTCGATTCCGGTCAAGGGCATGTACCTGGGTTGCGGGCGCATCCCCGGTAGGGGATGTGCAGGAGGCGGCTGATCGATGTTTCTCTCTCATCGATGTTTCTGGCTCTCTGTCTCTCTCCCTTCCTCTCTGTAAAAAATCAATAAAAATATATTTTAAAAAAATTATATAAATGCAGTCTAGATAACTTTAAATTTTAATTTTTGTATAAAAATATGACTGCTTTAGGTTTATAGTATGTTAAGCAATTTATCTATGAAATGAAAATTTTGGTTAATACTTTTTGAATAATTACTTATATTAATTAGTAAAATTTAATTAATCTGAAAACTTGACTACTATTTTACTGTTAAATTTAATAATCTAATAATAATATTAGTTTACACTGTAAATATTAATGGAAAAGATTATTTTGCATCCTTGAGAAGGCCCTGAGCATTCCTGGTGTTAAGCTAGATTTAGATATAGGGTAGTTGCTGTTAGCCAAGTCTGTTATCTGGGTACTGATTTTGGCTGGCCTAAGTCTCTTTCTGTTATCTGAGTCCTGATCTGAGCTGGGGAAAGCATAGCAGCCATGGGGGCAGGAGACCTCCCTCAGAAGGGGCGAGTGTTCAAGCCCCTGCATAGTTGGGGGGGTGAGTGAGGATCTGTGCCCCACCTCTGTTGACCCCCAAGTTCTCCCCTGAGGCCCCCTGCGACTGTGCCTGTCTTAAGTTGCCCCTCCCTGAGGGGTCTTACCCGTTGTTGACTAACCAGCCATCCTCCGGGGCCAAGCAGGGTGATGTGAGGTTTAGTTTTGTCTCCTTGGTAGCGTATGCCCCTGTGGCCTCCATGCCCAGTAACTGCCTTTGGATCCCCTCGCCTGCTGGCAGGGCCCCAACATTGATCATGGGGAATCCAGATTTCTTTTCTAGAGGAGGCCCAGCTTATGCCATTGGGCAAGAGACAGATCTATGGTACCAGCCACCTTGGGGCTTCAACCTCAGTATGAACAGAGAGCTTAGGCAACAGCTGTGGGCAATTGGAAGAGAGACCCCCTTTGGTAAAAAGGGTCAAGAGAGGTCAATATAGAATGCTTAAGTGCCTTCCCAGGGGGCCTTCCACACAGTGGAAGGGATAAAATCCTTTTATGTTCTTATTAAATTGCTGCCAAACAATTAGTTTGTAAGCTTTTTTGGAATAAATGTTAATATGCTATTGTAAAATATTAAAAATTATTAATGAGCTTTTGTTATTTTAAATTATATCTTAAAATTCTACTGCTGTATTTTAAGAAATATAAAATAAGATAACTTGTTTTGCCCTTTCTTAGAGGCAAAAACTTAAAATATATATTTATTAATATTTATTTGATAAAGCTTTCTATGTGATTTCAAGTATATTAAATTGGCTTTATTAAAAAACCCTTTAAGAAAAGAGAATAAACTTTTGAAAACATTTCAGGGCCCATGAAATGTCCTAAAGTCATTCCTTGATTATAGTTTTGAAATCTAACTTAAAAAACTATTAAATATATATGTGTATATATAATTTAAAGATTATATACCTTTTATAATTATTAAGAGATATCAATTAAATTAAAACTGATCTTTGTATTTAAAATTTCAGTTGGGATAATAGAATTTATCCTCTTTTTTCAATTAGATAAATGTTGAAATTTTATTATAATTATATGATTTCTCCCAATTTATGTAACCAGAACTTTAAACTCTTAGCTGGCAAGTTAAATATTTAGTATTTCTTAATCAGTAACATTTTTAAGAATAAACTTCAAAAATACATGACATAATCAATAGATTTAATTCTGTCCTCTAGATTTTTCGTGAGGGACATTTAGATTAATATTTTAGCATTTTGTTATTTCAGAATATCTAATTTAATTTAGTAAACTCCTAAGCCTTGGGGTGCCATTCACTGAAAACAGGTAACTATTAAAATGCAAATTAGTTACATTCTTTCTACTAAGGATGGGAAACTGAGAAGCAAGCCTCATTTTTAAAAGTTGTCACTGGCAGGAAATTTTTGGCCTACCTGCTCTGTTGGGGGAAGGGAGGCTAGCCCTTCCTCTATTAGAAATTGCTTTGGGAAGCCAGCCTTAAATAGAGGGCATAGCTGTCTTTTACCTGGGCTACTTAGATTTTTATAATTAATATATTTTAATAATTCTTGAGATTTAAATCCAATTTATTATTTAAAGGCATATTCTTTAGCAAATTCTTTTAAGAGAGACAATTTTACTGACTTTCCTTTTTGGCCTTGAAATTAACTTTTTAATATTCTTTATTAGTATTTAAAAACTGTTCTTTATTATGGAAATGCCAATCCTGCTGCTAGAATCTAGCCAGCATCTTTTTTTCTTTTGGGTTAAATTTTGCCATCTTTCTTAGGAAATAATCAGTCTTGGGTTTTATTTTGTATATTTGTAAAGAGATTTTAGCTTGAAACTCTATCTAAATGTCCAAAATCGGACAATGCGCGCCTTAGTTCCAAGCCAGTTTTCTCTTTACACGTGTACAGAAATCCCAGACGTATTTTTAAATTTCAGATCCGGTGGCATTTGCTGTAGCTGTATCAGAAATGCAAGGAAATCATCATTTCTTCTCTATGTGGGAGGTTTTAAATCTAATGATATTTTGTTTATTTCAGTAGGCAAGGGCAGCACCCAGGGCAGACAGAATGTCTTATTTCTATGGATCCAAGGTCCAGCCTGGCACTTCCGGGGCTGCTCGGAATAGCTCTTGTATCTATTTTGCTCTCTGGAGCGGGCTGGGTGCTGTGCAGCCTGCTGGCCTTGAGACGGCATAAGGACAGGAGGGTAAATAGACAATGCCCCTGTTATTTGCCATGGCTGGGCTGGCCCCTTTTGGTAGTTTCTCGACTGGTGTTGAGGCAAAGAATTTCCCTGAATATCTGTCTTAGATTTACACTCATTTGCCCAATGTTTTCCTTTTTTACATTTAGGGCATAGTCCAGGTTGTTTGGGACTTCTGCCATTTCCTTTATTAACCCCTTTATTAGAAGGACACTGTTTTGCTATGTTTCCTGTTCCTCCACAAGTGTAACACTTGTATGTTTGACTTTTCCTAGGAACTGGTGCCACACAAGGCAGCGGAGAGCGGCGGGAACAGCCCCCGCGGCTTCTCTTTTTCTTGCCAAGAAGCTTTAATAATTCTAAAAAGTGTTCTAACACATCCTCTATATCACTACCCTCTTCAGTTCCAGCAGAAAAACATTCTTCCTCCTCTTCTGCCTGAACAATACCTGTATTATCATTATGACAAAGAGCAGCAGCTTCCTCAAAATCCTCCTCATCTTGAGAAGTTAAATTGTCTTTAAAAGTTACATTATTTCTTTTTAATATACTGTCTTTTTTAGACTCCTGTTTTGTGCTATCACACTGCTTCTCCTTTTTTTCCGGCTTAAGAGACGGTTGATTATGGTCATGCCTGGGATCTAAATAATCCCGTATTAAATTCGATAAGGAAATGCAGACCTCCTGAATGAATTTTAAAAAATTTTCTACTTGCTTGTCATTAACCTTAGTTCCTCTACTATTGAGTATAAACTTTAACATTTTCCCATAAAGGGCATTTTCTCTAGATTCTAATTGTCCCATGCTTTACTCCTGATTATCAAAAAATTTGCTCCTCCCTTACCTTAACGAGTGCACTCTTTATCCGGAGGAGATCCTCACATAGTCTCTCCAAGCCTGACTGAGTTCCTCACCTTCTTTTTCCCAGTTCCTCAGTCCCTTAGCTCGGGCGCCAGATCTGTCAGGGCCAGCCTGACAGGGTTGAGCCGGGCTGAGGCAGGGAGGTGGGAATTGAGAAAAGAAAGAAAGACAGGAAAGCAGGGTCGGGAGAACCCCAGTTCTCTCAATGAACTGAAGCGAGTTTATTAGCTATACAATCCTATTTATACACAACACACTGAATAGGAGGTCTGTCAAGAGGAATGTATTCTTTGTTCCTCTTAATCTCTAAGGGAGAGACACAGCAGAAGGACAAGTTCTCAGTACAACATATCTCAGTAAATAGTTACAGACTTCTTGGTAAGCTATGAAAGGCTGTTCTTATTCTACAAATGTTACTCCCATTCTACTGATAATCGCCATCCAAACAAGTCTGGGAAAACTGTGTGGGTAAGGGTCCCAGCCTTGCTAGCCCCTGCAGGTGCAAGGACCTTGCCAGCTTACATCTGGCCCCCAACAAAAAATAAAAGAAAAAAGTAAAAGAAAAGAAAATAAGAGCCAAGAATAACTGCACTGGCCAGGTGGCTCTGTTGGTTGGAGCTTCATCCTGTACATTGAAAGGTTGTGGGTTTGAACCTGTGTCGGGGTGTGTGCGGGAGGCCACTGAGCAAGTGGTGCCTGGAGGAGGGAGGGTCCTCAGACCTAAGCACAGTCCAGGCCTTGCCCATGATCCAAGGCCCGTCCTCTGCTGAGTGAAACTGGACCTCCCAGCTTCCTGTTGAGTCCCTGGTCTCTGAGTCATAGGGCCACTTCCCCATGTTCCCCAGAATGCACTGCTCAGTAACCATCTATACTAATAAAAGGGTAATATGCTAATTAGACCAGATGTCCCTCCAGACAAAGCCACGGTGGTGGGGGCTGAGGCAGAGGCAGTTAGGAGAGGTCCACAGGGGAGGGCGATTAGGGGTGACCAGGCCAGCAGGCAGAGGTGGTTAGTGGTGATCAGGCAGGCAGAGTGGTTAGGGGTGATCAGGCAGGCAGTCAGGTGAGCGATTAGGAGCCAGCAGTCCCAGATTGCGAGGGGGATGTCCCAGATTGGAGAGGGTGCAGGCCGGGCTGTGGGACACCCCCCCCCCCAACCCATGTACGAATTTCATGCACCAGGCTTGAAATTTATATATATATATATATATATATATATATATATATATATATATAAAGCCAAGAGCTGATTCTTTGAAAAGATAAACACGATTTATGAACCACTATCCAGACTCATCAAGAAACATGAGAGAGGACCCAAATAAATAAAATCAGAAATAAAAGCAGAGAAGTAACCACTGACACCACAGAAATACAAATGATTGTAAGAAAATACTATGAACAACTATATGCCCACAAGCTGGACAATGTGAATGAAATGGAAAATCCTAGAACAATACAATCTCCAAAAGCTAAATCAGGAAGAATCAGAAAACGTGAATAGACCAACAACAACTGATGAAATTATACATCAAATTATATTTCATATTTCCCATTATATAAAAGTATAAAGTAAAAATGACTTATCAGTTCAGATCAGGGTGTCCCAAACTTCACGCAAGAAGTAATTTTGATAGAAAACACAGGTTTATAATTAAAATTATAAATTTTTTGTTGATTTATAAAGTATACAGTATAGGGTTATGTATAGAATAGCAAACTGGAATATCATGTTGCAATAGCGAGCACCATTAACTGTTATTGCCTGAGCAGCCACATTTTCAAAGCAGAATGGTCCGATGATGCCTCCAGCCCAAAATCTGCACCAAACAGTGACACGTTGTGGATGCATTTGTTTCTCAACAATCACTCGTGGATTTTCTGAACCCCAAATGTGAAAATTTTGTCGATTAACCAAGCCATCAAGATGAAAATGAGGCTCATCGCTGAAGATGATTTTGTTCAAAAAATCAGCATCCACTTGTTGTTATTCCATAATCCATTCAATGAACTTTATTAGCTGTGCGTGGTCAGTAGGCTTCAGTTCTTGAGTCAATTGAACTTTGTAAGCATGAAGATGCAAATCTTTCATGAGAATATGCTGTAGAGAGCTTTTCGAAATGTCCAATTCTTGACCACGGTGCCAAATTGATTACCCTGGACTCAGCAACACTCTCACGAACTGCTTCGATGTGGCTGCTCAGGCAATAACAGTTAATGGTGATCACTATCGCGACATAATAATCCAGTTTGCTATTCCATACATAACCTTATACTGTATATGTTATGAATCAATAAAAAATTTACAATTTTTAATTATAAACCTGTGTTGTCTATCAAAAGTACTTCTTGCATGAATTTTGGGACACCCTTTAGTAAACAATTCAGCAGGAGATACGAAGCACAAAATCTTAGTAAAATGACACAGAAAGAGCAATAATTTAATTCTCACTTAAGTTTAACTTCTCATATTTTTATGAATATACAAAGACAAAGTTTTAAACATTGTATTTACTAAGATTCTGGCAAGAGCTTTATGTAACAAGACACAGCATACCAGGCCTGCCACTCAACTTGTATATGGTAAGTCTCAGCTTCAATATGAAGCAGTTACAAACAAAACCAACCAAAACAAACCAAACGTCTGCTTTTCACATGCTAAATATTTTGGCAAGAACACCATTAAATGCAGTAAGGAATTTAAGATGGCAAGAATAAAAAGTTAATAAAAGCTAAACATTACACCCTAAATGAAAGGGCGAGGACTACGCCCCCCATCTTGCCCCAGGGTAAGGGTTATGCCCTCCATCTTACCTTGGATCCTCCATTTTTGGGCAGCCATGTGCTCGGCAAGGCTTCTTCCCTGAAGCCCAAGCCTCTGCTAGCCACACCCAGGACTTCTTTAAACTAACCAATATCAATCAAGGGAAGTGTGCACCATAGATATGACCACATCCTGTGTACCAAGACACCAACTTGCGCCTGGCCAATCGGCGGGCCCACAGTCCTTTCTCCTCCCCTTACTCCAACCCCCTATAAAATCTCTTTTCCCACAGGGCTAGCTCTCTCTCTGCCACTTGGCTTGCTGTTGCGTCGGTGAGTGTGGTCGGGGAGCCGAGCTAGCTCGAATAAAGACTCTTTGCTTTTGCATCAGACTTGGCTGGCTCCCTGGTGGGCTTTTGGGGATCTTGAAATCTGGGTATAACATTTGGGGGCTCGCCGGTATCCCCAAGACCTTCGAGGGACCCCCGATCCAGAGATTCTGACTGGCCTCGGTAGGTGTCTGTGTGTTGTGTATTCTGTTCTGTGTGTTATATGTTCTGTCCTGTGTGAGCTCACTTCTGAAATTCTGTAGTGCCCGAAGGGGTCTAGGTGGACGCACTGCTGAAGGACCACGGGCGGGGAGAGTTGGAAGATGTTCCACTCCCCAGGAGGGATGGGTATACCCCTCACGAGGGATGTGTATTCCCCTCACGGATTTGAGATGAGGAGGGTCGCTCCCGCCGGTTTGGCATAAGGCCATCGTCTAGTTGCTTCCATGGAGTTGGAAGGCTGTATTTTCGGGCCCTTTTAGTTTTCTGTGTTTGTATGTTTTTTCTGTGGACTTACTGGATGGACGTTATGGGACGGACTCAGACTGCTCCTTTGGGTATTGTGATTGATCATTTAAAAGAGATTGGGGGAGGCTTTAGAGCTCCCTCAGGAGTTGGAAAGTTGTTAGGAATTGAATGGATTGTTTAAACTCTAAATGAATGTCTGGTGAAAGTGTGCAAGTGTGGAGGGAGGGGGCCTGCCCTCTCCCCTCCTTTGTGTGGCTCCACGACTTCAGTTGGGTGGGCATCTGAGTGAGGATCTGTGAAAACATGTCACCCCCTCCCCAAGTAAATGGGTCTGGGATATCTGTGCACGTGTAAAGAGAAAAGCTGGCTTAAAATGAATGGGCGCATAGTCAGATTTTGTATAGAGTTTTGAGCTAGAGTCTCTTTGCAAATGTGTAGGATGGAGCCCAAGGCTGATTATTTAGCCAAAAGAAAAAAAAAGATGCTAGCTAGATTCTAGCAGAAGGATTTGCATCTCCATAATAAAGAATAGTTTTTAAATGCTAACAAAGGGTGTTAAGGCTGGCTTCCCAAGGCAATTTCTAATAGAGGAAGGGGCTAGTCACTTCCCACCTGTAGCAAAATCTTAAAAGAAAGAATGTGGTCAATTTACATCTGAAAAGACCAGGTAGGCCAGAACCTGTTTTGCAAGGCTCAAATGTGGTTTTCCAGAGCCGCTTGAAAGTAAAAAGTAAAGTTTACTCTAATTTGCCTCATGAAAAATCTACAGAACAGAATTAAATCTGTTGGTTGAGTATTGAGAAATGCTGAATATTTGACTTGCCAGCTAAAAGTTTAAGGTTCGGATTGAATTGGGAAAAAATGGATAATTGTGGTAACTAAATGCCTTTGCTTATTGGTCTGATTGAGAAGGGAGGATTGATTTTGTGACCTCAACTGAAGATTTTTGATGCAAGGACCAGTTTAAATTTAATTTATATTTTTAAGATAATTATAAAAGGTATAAACAGCTAATAAGATTTCTGTTTGTCTACAAGTACAGCCACATGACTTGCCACTCCCATGGGGGCCGCCATCTTGAAACAGAAAAGGCCCCTCCCTCTGATTTAGCAATGTCTCACTGAGGCAGGATGGAATTTCAGGGGTGGAGCTTTAAGGCGGAGTTTTATGGGGCAGGAAGTATGCTTGCCTCGTGGATTTATTTAATATGTCAAAGTCTTTAAAAGAGACTAATAGCAGTAATCCAATTTCTAAAGTAAAGTACGATTATTTCAGGTAGAAACTGTGGTTTAGATAACATGCCTAAGTTTAACCTAGGTTACCCAAGGACTCTAGATAATGTGTTTACCCAATACTGTAATTTAGATTGCATGCTGTCTCTGCTTCTGTAATTTGCTTTTTTTGAAAACTAGGTTCCTCATTCCGAACCTTGGGGTGTGGTCAATACCTTTGTGATTTTTTTGACTGCCTCTATTCAGGGACTTGTTGTGATTCAAAGTTTTTAATGGGAAATGTTATCTGTCTTTATTGCTTGAATATATATATCTTTTTTGTTTAAAATTGTTTAGCTAGAACTCAACCAAGATGGCGGCATAGGTTAACGCCGGAGTTTGCTGCTTTGAACAACTACTTCAAAAGTGAAACCAAAAAACGGAAGGGACATCACCCAGAACCACAGGAACGCTGGCTGAGTGGAAGTCCTACAACTAGGAGGAAAGAGAAACGCATACGGACACTCAGAGGAGGCGCAGTGCTGAAGTCGAATTCAGAGGTGCGGAGTGCACAGAGCGGGCTGGCGGCGGAGGGCGCGGTTGGCGTTTTCAATCGGGAGGGAGTCGCAGACTCTGAGCTCCAGATCCGGGCGAGTCTTTAGGGACCCAGACTCAAACAGGAGAAGCGGGACTGTCTGGCTTCGGTCAGAGCAAGTGCAGCTTTCTCTCTGAGCTTTGCAGCGGGTGCTGGGACTCAGAGAGGCAGAGCCCCTGGGGACAGGACTGAGAGCCGCCATAACTGCTCTCTCCGGCCCACCCTGTTGATCCTGTGCGACCCGCCCCGCCCAAGCCCTGAACAGAGGCATTTGCCGGATAGCCTCAGGCAAAGGCTAGATTAGCACCTCCCTAGAGGACAGAAGTTCTCTCACTGCTGACACAGCTGATTCTCATAGCCACTTGGCCTGGAGGTCAAACCCTCCCTGGAATTAGCTACAACAATCAAGATTTAACTATAAGACTGCGAACAAAGACCACTAGGGGGTGCACCAAGGAAGCATAACAAAATGCGGAGACAAAGAAACAGGACAAAATTGTCAATGGAAGATATAGAGTTCAGAACCACACTTTTAAGGTCTCTCAAGAACTGTTTAGAAGCCGCCGATAAACTTAATGAGATCTACAAGAAAACTAATGAGACCCTCGATGTTATATTGGGGAACCAACTACAAATTAAGCATACACGGACTGAAATAACGAATATTATACAGACTCCCGACAGCAGACCAGAGGAGCGCAAGAATCAAGTCAATGATTTGAAATGCGAGGAAGCAAAAAACACCCAACCGGAAAAGCAAAATGAAAAAAGAATCCAAAAATGCGAGCATAGTGTAAGGAGCCTCTGGGACAGCTTCAAGCGTACCAACATCAGAATTATAGGGGTGCCAGAAGATGAGAGAGAGCAAGATATTGAAAACCTATTTGAAGAAATAATGACAGAAAACTTCCCCCACCTGGTGAAAGAAATGGACTTACAGGTCCAAGAAGCGCGGAGAACCCCAAACAAAAGGAATCCAAAGAGGACCACACCAAGACACATCATAATTAAAATGCCAAGAGCAAAAGACAAAGAGAGAATCTTAAAAACAGCAAGAGAAAGAAACTCAGTTACCTACAAGGGAATACCCATACGACTGTCAGCTGATTTCTCAACAGAAACTTTGCAGGCCAGAAGGGAGTGGCAAGAAATATTCAAAGTGATGAATACCAAGAACCTACAACCAAGATTACTTTATCCAGCAAAGCTATCATTCAGAATTGAAGGTCAGATAAAGAGCTTCACAGATAAGGAAAAGCTAAAGGAGTTCATCACCACCAAACCAGGATTATATGAAATGCTGAAAGGTATCCTTTAAGAAGAGGAAGAGGAAGAAAAAGGTAAAGATACAAATTATGAACAACAAATATGCATCTATCAACAAGTGAATCTAAGAATCAAGTGAATAAATAATCTGATGAACAGAATGAACTGTTGATTATAATAGAATCAGGGACATAGAAAGGGAATGGACTGACTATTCCTGGGGGGGAAAGGGGTGTGGGAGATGCGGGAAGAGACTGGACAAAAATCGTGCACCTATGGATGAGGACAGTGGGTGGGGAGTGAGGGCGGAGGGTGGGGCGGGAACTGGGAGGAGGGGAGTTATGGGGGGAAAAAAAAGAGGAACAAATGTAATAATCTGAACAATAAAGATTTAATTAAAAAAAAATAAAATAAAATTGTTTAGCTAGTAAAATTTAAAAATATCAATGTATTGCTAATTTGAGGCTATTTGTTCATGTAAATGTGGAAATCTGAGGAAGAAAAAAAAAACCACACGCTTGATTTCTTTGAGGCTGAGTGCTCTGACCAATAGCAAAACGCCCTGAGCAGCCGCTGGGATCTTTCCCCAAGGGCGCTTGCTCTCTGTCAGAGGTGGAATCGGCCAGCCTAACTAGTAAACATCTCTTGTCTGTTTGTTTGCCGGGAACTTTGATTTGCTATGTGATATTCTGTGCTGGGTTGGGATTTTGGAATTCTGGGGTAGATTTAAAAGGTATTTGTGGCTTTTCTAGTCTGATTGGGACATTTAAGGGTGGGGCTCACAGTTCCTCAGGGCAGAGATTTCATGGGCCCTTCCCCCTGCCTGTGCTGAATTAAATAATACAGGCCAGTGTCATTTGGCTTGCTGGTTAAAGGAAGGCAACGGGCCCTAGAATCTGTAAAAATCGCTGGGAATAGAGCTCGTTAAATGTATTGAAAGGGTTTGATACCTGTTGCTCCTAGCAAAGGAGGGGCTGATATCCCCTTCCAGCACACTCCCTTGAAAGAAGCCTGGTTGCTGCTCTGCCACAAAGGGAACTGGTAGAAAGGCAAGAAAGCAGAGCCCTGTAACTAACAAACAGGGTTCACAAAATGGCACTCTCCCTGGACCTAGAAGCATCAGGACTTTGAAGTTCTTCAAGAGAGGAGGAATCTGACTCAGAGACTGGCCGAAACCTTGTTGGGTTGGGAGAACCGGAGGCTATGATAGGGTCCGACAATGGACCAGCCTTTATTCACAAGTAACGACCAGGGCTATTGGGGCAAATTGGAAATTCTTATAGGCCCCAGATCAGGGCAGGTAGAAAGGAACCATGGAGACTGGCGGGGACTGGGTGGTTCTCCTACCTTATGCCCTTTACCGGGTAAGGAACTCCCCTTACACCCTGGGCTTTACTCCCTATGAAATCATGTTTGGATGGCCACTGACTTTCTTGCTGAATTTGAAAATCAAGAATTCCAGAGGGCACACGAGGACATTTGGCCGTGCCTCCACGCCATCTACGAGACCGGCCAACCCCCACTCCTCATCAGCACAGACCAGGAGATTGGGTCTATGTCAGAAGGCACTGCCGGGAGACCCTTGAGCCACGTGGAAGGGTCCCTACACTGTGGTGCCGATGACCCCCACCACTCTCAAGGTAGACGGCATCATGACCTGGGTCCGTGATCCGGGAAGACTTCATCACCAGATGGAGTGTCGATACCTTCAAGATCAATGCAACCCGCTCAAGCTCAAGCTATGGCGTGCTCAACCTGCCTGATTCTGGTAACATTGCTCGCGATCACTCCTGCTACCGGGAGCCCCCACAATAATGCCTGCATCTTCATGGACATGGCTCCAAAGAGACAAGGACAATTTATAGGAAGGTCAAGAATAGACTTTAGTAAGATTTGGCTGCCTGAAGCGGCCATGATGCCGATATTATGTTTCATTGTATTGATATGTTATATTGACCTTTGATTCTCTTGCAGGTTTGAATGTATGTTGGCTATCCTGGAAGGGGACTGTGTGGGGTGAACCCCAAAAGTAAAGGGTGTCTAGCTGCCAAGAGGGCAGGTGCCCAACTGGGCAGGGAAGGGTGCCCATCAGGTTTTGGTCTCTGCTGAGAGACAGTTGATGGTTGGCAGCCTGTATACTGTCTTGTATGCCTGCGTAACCATGCCCATGTCAGGGGTAGTACAAACCTCAACTGTAGAAAGCTGGGAAAGGCCTGTTTGGAATAGAAGGTCTGAGGCATGGTTATGCATAGAAAGAAGGTTTAATGCCAACAGTTACTGTTTTGTTATAACTCCATGAAAAGGAATTGGCAAGAAAAATCAGAAAATCTTAGAGCAGATCAGTATGTTTTTCTCCTTATGTAATTCCTCCGAAATTTGGCAATGTTAAATAAGTCTTGGCAATACATTTATTTGCATATATTCAATAAGACTGGTTCCTAATAGTGGTCTTATTAACGGAAAACTTTGACTGGAGTATCATGTTTTAAAGAGCCCTGTCTGAGCTCTAAAGACTTAAAGTCAGTAAAAATGCCACGAAGAAAGCCTGGTATCCTGCTTGGGAGCCCTGAAGATGGCTGGCGCTGAAGTGTCAGGCCCATGCCCTACCATCACTGGCAGTTGGTAAGAGTAGAAGGGGAGCAATAAGGATGCCTCTGCATCCCTGCAGAACCCCCACACACTCTGGGCCACAACGAGTAGGAGGGCTACTGAGATGGGCCTTAAACCCTGGAGCGTGGGCTCAGGTGGAGTTGCTACAGGTGAGGAATTCACCTAACTCAGCAGATACTGCAGGCAGGCCTGATGGCAGCTGGATGGCTTGGCTTCCTGGCCCTACAGGGCACATTAAAGTTCAACTATGAGATTCCAGAAAAGGTAGTCAGTTACCATTCTTGTTGTGTTTATGCAAACATCAGGCCAAATTGAATACAGTAGATAAATTAATCTTGATTTGGCTTTTTGATAGCCATGGAGGAATTTTAAGAAGAAAAATCCTATTCCAATAGAAGTTGTTAAAGCTAAAATGGTTTCTTTCCCTTACACCAGACCATTTGTTTAGCATATAGGGATAGTTCAGTTGATAGTTCTGAGTGCCCAGTATGGGCATCTAGCAACGGTGGAATAGAAATGCAGTCCATCTCATGATTGAGCCGGAAGTTCCAAGACAAAGGGGGGAATGAAAGGGCGAGGACTACACCCTCCATCTTGCCCCAGGGTAAGGGCTATGCCCTCCATCTTACCTTGGATCCTCCATTTTTGGGCAGCCATGTGCTCGGCAAGGCTTCTTCCCTGAAGCCCAAGCCTCTGCTAGCCACACCCAGGACTTCTTTAAACTAACCAATGACAATCAAGGGAAGTGTGCACCATACATATGACCACATCCTGTGTACCAAGACACCGACTTGAGCCTAGCCAATCGGCAGGGCCCACAGTCCTTTCTCCTCCCTTACTCCAACCCCCTATAAAACCCCTCTTCTCACAGGGCTAGCTCTCTCTCTGCCACTTGGCTTGCTGTTGCGTTGGTGAGTGTGGTCGGGGAGCCGAGCTAGCTCGAATAAAGACTCTTTGCTTTTGCATCAGACTTGGCTGGCTCCCTGGTGGGCTTTTGGGGATCTTGAAATCTGGGCATAACACTAAACAAAATTCATGCAAAAAAATAGAAATTGAAAGTGGGAGACACAACAGAGTCACTGCTTCATAAACAATTTTGAAATTTACTTGGAAAACTATGTTCTTTAATTAAAACTCAGCCCTACTTCTACCTGAGAATAATTCTCCATGGCTCTTGGTCCTGTGCTCCACCCCGGCTCTTGGTTCCACCTTCCAGGTCATCATTTCCTTTCCCATGAAAGATAATCTGTTTTCAACTGCATACGTTTTCTCAGATTTATTCCTGCCAGTACAGTCTTTTCATTTTGTACTGTCTCTGTTCTCTCAGCCTAAGCTGAAAGTTTCTGTAAATACTTCTTAAAATTTTGTGAGGGTTTTGTGAATCTTATTGTTTACTGTATTGCACCAAATACCCCAATATATCTTTGAGTGAAGTCTTTCCTAACATCGGGCTTCTGCTGAGGTTCTTGAGGGAGGGTGCCCTTAAATTTCTTCGAAGTCTTATTGCTTTACTGAACAGCTCACTAAGACATTATATTGGATCTTTCTGAAGTCTTAACAAAATATTTTACAGTCATACCTCCTGCTGTATCTTTACACCATGCTTTCCTGAAGTACCGTGGATGTGATCTTTGCTCCAAAGCCATTTCTTAATTTTAGCATTATTTGCCATTTGGAGGATTAAAGAATCTTCAAAAACTGGCACATTCAGACTTGTCTTTTATTAACAGTCCTTATTTTTAACTTACTTCTCTTCTTTTACTTCTACTACAAGCATCAAGTAGGAATCAGGCAGTTTTTTCAACATTTTTGCTGGAAGTTACCTTAGCTCAATCATTTATTTAACTGGCATACATTTTCTACTTTCCAAGTAATTTCAGGTGACAATGTTGCTTAACTATCTGGCACTACCCAACAAGGGAACCCCTTCCTTCATTTTCCAATAACATATCTGTACTTCTATTTAAATTCTCCCTGGAAGTCTCCTCAAAGTGCAGACTTCTACTAGCAATATGTTCAAGAAATATTAGCCTTTCATGAACACTCTCCTCTAAGTCTTTCCAGTTTTTGCAAAACTGCCTGATTCTCTAACCACATTTTTGGATATTTGTTATGATGGCATCCAACTGTCAGCTAACAAAATCTTTATGACTAATCTATTACTGCACAATAAGTTACTCCAAAACCCAATGGCTTAAAATAAAAAAGCATTTATTATCTCATAATTTCTGTGGGTCAGGAATTTGGGAATGGCCTATCTGGTAACACTGGCTTATAGTCTTTCACATGGCTGTAGATAGGATATAAGCAAAGATGCAGTTATCTGAAGGCTTGATTGACAATGGAAGATCTTTTTGATCTGCAACTAACTTCCCTAAATATCTTAAATCAACAAATATAGATTTTAAAATTTTTGGAATTTTTTCACTTGCTAGTCGCCTCATCTGAAGACCATATGTTGCTTAATTTTTTCAGCATTTCTGAATGGATCCAGGTGGGGGCTCAAAAAAAGGGGGACATGGCATGCCCTGGATAGTGTGACTCAGTTGGTTTGGCATTGTCCATTGCACCAGATGGTTGCTGATTCAATTCCTGGTCAGGGCACATGGCTGGATTGCAGGCTCCATCCCCAATGGGGTGGCATGCAGGAGGCAGCTGATTGATGTTCCACACTCCCATAGATGTTTCCCTCCCTCTCTCCTTTTCCCTTCCTCTCTCTCTAAAAATCAATAAAGATATTTTGAAAAAAAGGGGGTGGGGACATGGCAGAAAAGGGCAGGACCATATACTGGTCCAATAGGAACCCATTTCCTACAAAAAGTTACCAGCTGTTCACTTCTTAGACAACTGAGGATTTACATATCCTGATATTTCAAATAAATGGAATCATACTATATTACTTTTTGCATCTAGCTTCTTTCATTTGCATGTTTTAAGGTTCATCCACATTATAGCATGTATCAGTACCTCATTCCTTTTTATGGCTGAATAATGTTACTGTTCATTTTACTTTGAGAGTCTTTTTTTATTATTATTTTATTATTACTTAAAGTATTACAAAGGGTATTACATATGTGTCCATTTTATCCCCCCGCCCTAGACAGTCCCCTAGCCTCCCCTATCCCCCAATGTCTTATGTCCACTGGTTATGCTTCTATGCATGCATACAAGTCTTTTAGTTGATCTCTTACCCCCCTACCTCCTGCCCCGCAACCCTCCCCGGCCTTCCTGCTGCAGTTTGACAATCTGTTTGAGGCAGCTCTGCCTCTGTATCTATTATTGTTCAAAAGTTTATAATGGTCTCTATTATCCATGAATGAGTGAGATCATGTGGTATTTTTCCTTCATTGACTGGCTTATTTCACTTAGCATAATGCTCTCCAGTTCCATCCATGACGTTGCAAATGGTAAGAGTTCCTTCCTTTTTAGAGCAGCATAGTATTCCATCGTGTAGATGTACCACAGTTTTCTAATCCATTCATCTACTGATGGGCACTTAGGCTGTTTCCAGATCTTAGCTATGGTGAATTGTGCTGCTATGAACATAGGGGTGCATATATCCTTTCTGATTGGTGTTTCTGGTTTCTTGGGATATATTCCTAGAAGTGGGATCACAGGGTCAAATGGGAGTTCCATTTTCAGTTTTTTAAGGAAACTCCATACTGTCTTCCATAGTGGCTGCACCAGTCTGCATTCCCACCAGCAGTGCACAAGTGTTCCTTTTTCTCCACATCCTCTCCAGCACGTGTCGTTTGTTGATTTGTTGATGATAGCCAGTCTGACAGGTGTGAGATGGTACCTAATTGTTGTATTGATTTGCATCTCTCGGATGATTAGTGACTTTGAGCATGTTTTCATATGTCTCTTGGCTTTCTGAATGTCCTCTTTTGAAAGGTGTCTATTTAGGTCCTTTGCCCATTTTTTGATTGGATTGTTTATCTTCCTTTTGTTAAGTTGTATGAGTTCCCTATAAATTTTGGAGATTAGGCCCTTATCAGATATGACATTGGCAAATATGTTTTCCCACACAGTGGGTTTTCTCGTTGTTTTGTTCATGGTTTCTTTTGCTGTGCAGAAGCTTTTTATTTTGATGTAGTCCCATTTGTTCATTTTCTCTTTAGTTTCAAGTGCCCTAGGAGCTGTATCAGTGAAGAAATTGCTTCGGCATATGTCTGAGATTTTGTTGCCTTTGGATTCTTCTAGAATTTTTATGGTTTCCTGTCGTACATTAAAGTCCTTTATCCATTTTGAGTTTATTTTTGTGTATGGTGTAAGTTGGTGGTCTAGTTTCATTTTATTGCATATATCTGTCCAATTTTCCCAGCACCATTTATTGAAGAGACTATCTTGGCTCCATTGTATGTTCTTGCCTCCTTTGTCAAATATTAATTGAGCATATTGGTTCGGGCCAATTTCTGGGCTCTCTATTCTATTCCATTGATCTATATGCCTATTCTTGTGCCAGTACCAGGCAGTTTTGAGAACAGTGGCTTTGTAATACAACTTGATATCTGGTATTGAGATCCCACCTACTTTGGTCTTTTTCAGGATTGCTGCAGCTATTCGAGGTCTTTTTTTATTCCAGATGAATTTTTGGAGAGTTCGTTCTAGATCTCTGAAGTATGCCGTTGGTATTTTAATGGGAAGTGCGTTGAATTTATAGATTGCTTTGGGTAGTATGGACATTTTAATGATGTTGATTCTACCAATCCATGAACACGGTATGTTCTTCCATCTGTTTATGTCTTCCTCTATATCTTTTTTCAACGTCCTGTAGTTTTCTGAGTAGAGGTCTTTTACCTCTTTAGTTAAGTTTATTCCTAGGTAGCTTAATTTTTTTGGTGCAATGGTAAACGGGATTGTTTTTATAATCTCTCTTTCTGAAAGTTCACTATTGGTGTATAGAAATGCCTCGGATTTCTTGGGGTTAATTTTGTATCCTGCTACATTGCCAAATTCATGTATTAAGTCCAGTAGCTTTTTGATGGAGTCTCTAGGGTTTTGTATGTATAATATCAAGTCGTCTGCAAATAAGGACAGTTTTACTTCCTCTTTTCCAGTTTGGATGCCTTTTATTTCTTCTTCTTGCCGAATTGCAATGGCTAACACTTCCAGTACTATGTTGAACAGGAGTGGTGAGAGGGGGCATCCCTGTCTTGTTCCTGTTCTTAGGGGAAATGGTGTTAGTTTTTGTCCATTGAGTATGATGTTGGCTGTGGGCCTGTCATATATGGCTTTTATTATGTTGAGGTATGATCCTTCTACTCCCACCTTGCTGAGAGCTTTTATCAAAAATGGGTGTTGAATTTTGTCAAATGCTTTTTCTGCATCAATTGATACGACCATGTGGTTTTTTCTTTCAATTTGTTTATGTGATGTATCACGTTTATTGATTTGCGGATATTGTACCATCCTTGCATCCCTGGGATAAATCCTACTTGGTCATGGTGTATGATCTTTCTGATGTACTGCTGGATCCGATTTGCTAAGATTTTGTTGAGGATTTTGGCATCTATGTTCATGAGGGATATTGGCCTGTAATTCTCTTTCATTGTGTTGTCTTTACCTGGTTTTGGTATTAGGGTGATGCTGGCTTCATAGAATGAGCTTGGAAGTGTTCCTTCCTCTTGAATTTTTTGTAGTAGTCTGAGGAGGATAGGTTTTAGTTCTTCCTTGAATGTTTGGTAAAACTCCCCTGTGAAGCCGTCTGGTCCTGGGCTTTTGTTTGCTGGAAGCTTTTTGATGACTGCTTCAATTTCTTCCATAGTTATTGGCCTGTTGAGATTTTTAGATTCTTCCTGATTGAGTTTTGGAATGTTTTATTTTTCTAGGAATTTGGCCATTTCCTCCAGGTTGTCTAGTTTGTTGGAGTAGAGCTGTCCATAGTATTTTTTAACAATCATTTGTATTTCTGTGGGGTCTGTTGTTATTTCGCCTCTATCGTTTCTGATTTTGTTTATTTGGGTCCTCTCTCTTTGCTTCTTGGTGAGTCTGGCTAGAGGTTTGTCAATCTTGTTTATCCTTTCAAAGAACCAGCTCTTGGTTTCATTGATTTTCTGTATTGTTTTTTTGGTCTCTATGTCATTTATTTCTGCTCTAATCTTTATTATCTCCTTCCTTCTGCTCACTCTGGGGTTTTCTTGTTGCTCTCTTTCTAATTCTTTGAGTTGTAGAGTTAGATGATTTACTACCATTTTTTCTTGTTTTTTGAGATAGGCCTGTAGAGCTATAAACTTCCCTCTCAGGACTGCTTTCATTGTGTCCCAAAGGTTTTGGATTGTTGTGTTTTTGTTTTCATTAGTTTCCAGGATGTTTTTAATTTCTTCTTTGATCTCATTGGTAACCCAATCAATATTTAATAGCATGCTATTCAGCTTCCAGGTGTTTGAGTATTTTGGGTTGTTTTTATTGTAGTTTATTTCTAATATTATGCCATCGTGGTCTGCGAAGACGCTTTTTATGATTTCAATTTTCTTGAATTTGGGGATACTTTGCTTGTGACCCAATATATGGTCTATTTTTGAATATGTCCTATGAGCATTTGAGTAGAATGTATATTCCCTGGCTTTCGGGTGAAGTGTTCTGAAGATGTCTATTAAGTCCATCTGATCTAGTGAGTCATTTAGGATTGCTGTATCTTTGCTGATTATTTGTCTAGAGGACTTATCCAGTGCTGTCAGTGGTGTATTAAAGTCCCCCACTATGATTGTATTGTTGTCGATGTCTCCTTTGATATCTTCCAGGAGTTTTTTTATGAATTTGGGTGCTCCTGCATTGGGTGCATATATGTTTACCAGGATTATATCTTCTTGTTGTATTGATCCCTTTAGTATTATGAAGTGGCCTTCCTTATCTCTTCTTATGGCCTTCACTTTGAGGTCTATTTTGTCCGATATAAGTATTGCTACCCCAGCTTTCTTTTCCTTTCCATTTGCCTGAAAGATATTTTTCCATCCTTTCACTTTCAGTCTGTGTGAGTCCCTTCTAATGAGGTGGGTTTCTTGTAGACAGCAGATGTATGGGTCATGTTTTTTTATCCATTCAGCCACTCGATGTCTTTTGTTTGGAGCATTTAGTCCATTTACGTTTAAAGTTATTATTGAAAGGTACTTGTTTGTAGGCATTTCTGTTTTTGTGTGGCTGTTTTCTTACTGAGCTTTTTATTTCTTATTTTTATACCAGTCCCTTTAGCATTCCTTGCATTGCTGGCTTGGTGGTGATAAACTCCCTTAGCCTTTTTTTGTCTGTGAAGCTTCTTATTTCCCCTTCAAGTTTGAATGATAGCCTTGCTGGATAGAGTATTCTTGGATTCAGTCCTTTGCTTTGCATCACTTTGTAAATTTCTGTCCATTCTTTTCTGGCCTGATGTGTTTCTGTTGAGAAATCATTTGACAATCTAATGGGAGATCCCTTGTATGTAACTTTCCGTCTCTCTCTTGCAGCCTGTAAGATTCTCTCTTTGTCCTGAACATTTGCCATGGTAATTATGATGTGTCTTGGTGTGGGTCTTTTTGGGTTCACCTTGTTTGGGACTCTCTGGGCTTGTGTGACTTTTTTCTTCCCCACCTCAGGGAAGTTTTCTGATATTATTTCTTCTAATAGGTTTTCTAATCCTTGTTCATCCTTCTGTTGTTCTGGTACCCCTATTATTCGTATGTTGTTTCATTTCATGTTGTCCCAAAGCTCCCTTAGGCTCTCCTCCTGTCTTTTCATTTTTTTCTCCAATTGCAGTACGTTTTGGGTGTGTTTTGCTTCCTTGTCTTCTAAATCACTAATTCGGTCCTCCGCTTCTCCTAGTCTACTGTTGATACTTTCAATGGAGTTTTTCATTGCAGCTATATCACTCTTCATTTCTTCTTGGGTCTTACTTAAGTTGTTGATTTTTTCATCTGTTTCTTCTAGCTTCTTCCATATGTTATCGATTTTTTCATCTGTTTCTTCTTGCTTCTTGCTGAGGTTGTCGATTTTTTCCTCCATCCGGTTTATGCACTCTAGGACCCTTATTCTGAATTCTTTTTCTGTCATGTTGCATGCCTCTGTATTACTTAGCTGCTCTCTGGAGAGTCCTCCTTCTCTTTCCTTTGGGGGTTTCTTTGTCTACCCATGTTTGATCTCACTGACATATCTAGACGTTGAGTCGTTCAGTGGCTGCTCCCTTGGTGGCAGTGACTCCTTGGTCTGCGGTTCCTCTTCGGGCGGTTGCGGTAGCAGCTGCTCTTCAGTTGGCAGCAACTCCTCTGGTGGGTGCTGTTCACAGCTGTGGTGGCTCTTCTGGCTGGTGGGGCGAGGTTTCACGTACAGCTGCTGTTCCTCAGCAGAGGGTGTGGTGCTCAGGAGGTTGCTGTTGCTTGGATCTGCTGCGTTGATTTAAAGGCACAAAATACAACACAACAAGGCACCACGTACCAGGCACTATACACAAATATATTCACGATATTAATAACCCCAAATAAAGGTGACCACCTGAATTAAGAGAATTAGGGGATAAGGAAGAAGGAAGAGAAAAAGAGAAAAGAGAAAAAAGAAAAGAAAATTGGGGACCAAAAAAAGGAGTGCAAAAATGAAATTGGGAAAAAGGAGGGGGGAAAGTAAAAGCGAGAAAAGAAAGGAAAAGAAAAAAAAAGAGCGAAAAGAGAGAATGAAGTGGAAGAGGGGAAGAGACTTTTTTATATGAGGAGAATACTCCTATAGAACAGCCATTAATCCCAATAATTTCCAGCAACAGCTCCCTGGAGATGAATGCAAACTAGAAACAACCAATAATATAACGATGAAAATAGAATGGAGAACACTAATCCCAAAATAAAATAAAGAGAAAATAAAATGGCACTTTAAAAAAAAATGGTAAAATGGTAGCAGTAATAATACTGGTTAAAAATAAGAAGGTAGTAATTAAAAGGGTAAAATCAGGTGATGGAAAAAAGAAGAAAAAAAAAGAAGAAGAAGAAAAGAAAAAGAAAAAAAAATTAAAAAAAGGAAAAAAAATTGGTTTCTTAGTTAAAAGGTGAAAAAAAAAAAAATATTGCAGTAGTGAAGGTCCTTCGGTTCTTCTATTCTTCAGTGTGGCTCGCCTTAGACCTGCCAGGTATTCAGGAGAGTGTTGAGTTTCCCTGCGATACACTGTTCCTCTGTGTTGTAAACCACAGTCCTTATTTTAAAGCAAGCCGCATTTGTTTCCCAGACTGCCTTATTTTGTGTTTAGCAAAGAGTCAGTTTGTGGGTCAGCCTCTGGGTGGCAGTGTTCTGGGGTTGGCCTCTGAGGCTACAGGGCCTCTCTGTCCAGTGGAAGTTCACTGCCCAGAGCTGGCTGCGTAAGAGTTACCAGTGCTGTGTTGTTGCTGGGATTGAAAATCCCTCTATAGGCCAGACCCTATTAACTCCCAGGGACTGATCAGGTTATTTTAATCCTTGATCTCCTATAGGGTGGAATCTGGGTGTGGCTGTGCTCCTTGCCTGGGGGCTGGGGGGAGGAGTCTCACTCTCCGGAGAGAATGGCTGCCTCAGTCCTGGGCTCAGGGGTGTCTCAGCACTCAATTCGCTGCCACCTCTCCCGGCCCCCCTTCTCTCCTCAGTCTCTCCCCAGATTCCACTCCTCCGAACACTCTCCCTCTCTTCAGCACAGGTGAGTGTCTGTATCCGAAATGTCCCATGAACAGGGTTCAGTGAAAACAAACAAACAAACTCCGGCCGCGGAAACGGGGAAGGCTTGGTTTCTGTAAGCTTCTTCTCTTACCGGGACTGCATGGTCTGGTCAGCTCTTCAGGCTGCCCCCTTTAGGCTCAGTCCTCTGTGATCACAGACCGAGCTCTCAATTCCCCCGGCAGCGCCAGGAATCCCGTGGTTCTCCTTTCCCCTGTTAGGGGCTGTGCCTGTCCCAAGGGACGCGGCTGTCTGCCACGCGGTCTCCCTCCGACTCTCTGGGCTCAGAGGTCTGGCAAACTTTCCTGCCCAAATCCCTGGGTTTTTTTACCTTTCCAGGGGAGTTCTGCTCTTCCCGGCTGCAAACCGTCTCGCCAGCTGAGGAATTTCGCCAATTCGGGGTGGATGTTACTAGTTTCAGCTCCTCACTCCATTTGCTCAGGGACACGACCTGGGACGTGTCTGCCTATACCGCCGCCCCCTTTTTCATTCTTAAATATGCACATATCCACTGACCAAAAAGAGTGTTTTCTTTCTTTCCTTCTTTTTTTTTTTTTTTTTTTTTTTTTGCATTAGGTTACAGCCCGTTTAACTTCTCTATGCTCTCATATTAAAGAGCAGTGGACCAGAAATGAATAAAACTCAGTTTTATCCTGGTTCCTTCCAATAAAGTTGGGTAAGTTACTTACCCTTCTGGACCTCAGGTTTTCATTGGTAAAATGAGCAATTATCTCAATAATTTCTTTCATCTCTGATGTACAGTGCCTGATAGAACTACAAATAAGGAACCAATACTCAGTGCCTCCATTTCTTAACAAATACCTTTGGAAAATTCTTTTTTACTATACTTGATCTTAGCCAAAAGGCCGAGAAGCAATGAGAAATTCTTTTTTAAATGGCCTTTATATCCAGTTACATACTGCTGCTATAATGCTGTATATCAAACGGCTGAAAGTTCAGTAGCTTAAAACAAGCATTTATTTAGTTCTTGAGTCTGTAGGTTGGCAGTATAGGCTGGGTAAGCTGAGCAGTTCTAGGCTCATTTGTCTGGCAGTCAAGTGGTGGTGGGCTAATCTAGGATGGCTCTGGCTGAGGTGACTAGGCTCCGTTCCTTGTCCAGCAGGCTAACTCAGCTGTTCTCACAGAGATAGCTGAGAAATAAGAGACAAATGTAAACACAGAAAAGCTCAAGTTTCAATGTCAGAACTGGTACGTCATTACTTTTGCCATATTTTATTAGGCAAATCCAACCATAAGGCCCACCTAGAAAAAGGGGTGGGGGAATAGGTTCTGCCTTTTACTGAGAGGAACTCCAATTACATGGCAAAGAACAGGGTTTCAGAGAGTGGTAAAATATTGGGACCAATAATGCCTTATAGCCAAATGCAGGTTCTCAATCCTTATTTTTCATGACTCTCCCACACTCAGTATGTAATACATATTTACTATCCACTTTTAACTAATTCAACACATTTCCTGAACACCTACTTTGTGCAAGGCACACAACCTAGGCTTTCAGAGTATAGAAATTTCTGGAAGTGCATAGGCTTTGGATTTAAGACAGAGCTGTGTTCACATTCTAGCCCTGCCACTTATTGAATCCAAACTGCTTCCTCCTCTGTAAAAATGAGGGTAGCTACCCTAATAGGGATAGTGTAAGATGAAGAAAGCATGCAGAAATTCATGGCATATAATTTTTAGCTTCCTTCTTTCCTTCTCCTCATCTTTTCGGTTCCTTTTCATAGCACTGCCCTCTAGCAACTATGGTTTTCATCAAGATTGTTTGAAACATGCCGTGGTCGGTTTGGCTCAGTGGATGGAGCGTCAGCCTGTGGACTGAAGGGTTCCAGGTTCGAGTCCGGTCAGGGGCACATGCCTGGGTTGCAGGCTTGATCCCCAGTGTGGGGCATGCAGGAGGCGGCCAATCAATGATTCTCTCTCATCATTGATGTTTCTATCTCTCTCTTCCTCTCCCGTCCTCTCTGAAATCAATAAAAATATATTTAAAAAGGGATTGTTTGAAACACAGTGTTCTCTCAATATATATCAGATCAGTAAAGCTCAAATTTAGATTTCTAGCTATAACTTCTACTACTCTCCCGACTCATATTTCCAGTTGTCTCTAGGATGTGACCACTTTTATAGCCAAAGTCAGCTCCTGCACAACTGTGGGGAGCTGATATAGGGTTAAGCCTCGGACTGACCTGTTGGTAAAGTCACAAACAATTCCCAGCTTAGAGGGCACAGTCCTCTTAGCATAATTAGGCTTGACCTTATGAGGCTCTCTAGATCTTATCTGGGAAGTTAATGGGCTGAGGGAAGTGCAGGAAGTGACCAAAACAAGTGAAACTCACAAGAACTGTGTAACTATGGAAACCACTACCTTGTTTACCTCTCACTATAAAATAAAGGCTCAGCTTGCCTCAGGATCTTTCTCTGTGGCCTCAGCCAGGCACAGGAAGATCCACGGAGACTAAAGAGAGCTAGAGAGTTCTGAACGCTGTCTCCATGTAAAACATTCTTCGCCGACCCCGTCCACACCTTTGGGAACACCGGGACCACTGGGGCTGGACCCCAGCATATGGCGCCTGGACAGGCCGAACAGGATTCCCCTAGGTAAGCCCCCCCCATTGAGAACCCCCACACTCGGGACGGATAGGACTCCACCAGGGTGATGCAGACCCCCATATAGAGGATAAGTGGGATAAGAAGGTGGATAGTACAGAACTTAGATTGAGAAGATGTGCCATACTTAGTCTAAAGGAAAAAGACTCTGTACTGATCTTTTAACACATATGCTTGCTAGCAGAGGAGTTAAGGTTACTCCTAGTCAGATGGAACATTTTATACAAGTGTGTCCATGCTTTTCTGAGGAAGGAAAGGTGCCGGAAAGGTAAATGTAGAGGCATGGGAGAAGGTAGGCCCAAGGAGCCTTATCCTTAACCCCACTGCAGCCTTTCCACCCCGGGAAAGTGCAGGATTGGCAAGCTCTCCTGGGGTGATAGATCAGGACTCAGGTAATAGTGGAAAGCGCCAATCCTACTCTTAAAATGGATACAAGAGAGCTTTTGGGGTTTTTCTTTTTAATGCCTGTTTTGGATTGAGTAAGTGGATTTTACTTAGTTTTAACATATCAAAGTTAGCTCTTGACACAAAAGGAAAAACTAACAGTTTGACTCAAAGTTGGGATTTTGTTTTGAGATGCTGAGGCTCGGGGGTGGAGCCAATTCATGGTTAGAAATGTGAAGCTGCGGCTTTTTGGGTTGAAGTGGGAAGTTATGAATACAGAGGAGTATATATGGTCAGAATTCCATCAATATAAACCTTTTCTATAAAACAAAAATGGGGGAGAATAATGTTATATGTTAGATTTTTTGGAAATACAATGCAGAGGGTTGTACAGCAGCCAAAAGGCATTGGGCCTCCTGTGCAATAGCCTCTGCCGACTCAGCCTGGTAGAAGGATACACAAACCAGACAAGAGTTTTACCAGATCTAGTAATGATGTAGGGAAGAGGTTGTGTTTTGTATCTTTCCAGAAGGAGCAGCCTCTACCTCCATCCTGGGGACCGTCACCCCTGGGAAGCCGAGTTAGCACACCTGACCAGTGCCCATCTGCAGCAGATGTGCAGCCCTGAGCTGGAACCACCTGTCTATTGGAAAGATCACATGTGCCTCCTTTTTGTCTGTCCATGTGTCCCAGCTTTGCCCCATATCTCCTTTCCTTTTTCCTTTTTTTAAAATCTGACTACTTGTTTGCTGGTTCTTTGGCCTTTCTCCTTCTCTCCTGAACACAGCCTTTTCTAGAATCTCCCTACCCTACTGTTCCAGGAAGGGCACCTCCCTTTTCTGCCATGACTGGGAGTGTCTGGTATATGCCCCATACGTGGAGTTGTCTTGTACCAAGAGCCTGACATCCTGGGGCACAGATCCTCACCACCCCCAACTATGCAGGGGCTTGAACACTTGCCCCTTCTGAGGGAGGTCTCCTGCCCCCATGGTTGCTTCCCACTTCCCACGCCCAACTCAGATAAGGACCCAGGTAAAGACAGAGACTGGCTGACAGCAGTTGCCCTCTCACTGCAACAGGACTTGTTTCCCATTTCTACCTTGGACCACAGGGAAAGGGGCAGCTGAAGGAAAGGGCTGTGTAAGGATGCTGCCTTCTTCCCTTTCTTCTCCCTCTTTTTTCTAAATACTTCCATGCCTTGTAGTTCTTTTGATTTCCCTTCTTTTTCTCTCTACTACCTTCCATCTCCATCTCATCCTCCTCCTCCCCAGTATCATCCATATCAGCTGACCCAGAGGGCACAGCTGACTCCTCCCCGGACACCAACACCACCATCAAACGCAGCCCTGATGGACCCTTTGATCCAGCTGTACAACGTGCTGACACTTCGGGAAGCCCATTGCCAGTAACACCACCCACTAGCCAGATCAACAAGGACAACCAAACCACCGACTTGGGGTCAGCTGAAGAAGTTAACAACTGAGGCCCAGCAGATGGTAGAAAAGCAAGAAGTGGAAGCTACTCTCTCAGCCAAGTCAGAGGACTCTGAGTAAATCGGCAAAAGAAACTTTCATTTGGTAGAAAAAATGTTACTGTGGTTTGATTTCTCACTTCTTGCTGTTTTGCATTGCCATTGTTTTATTATTCTTACTAGTTTTAAAAATGTTATGTTTAAGTTTTAAAATGTTTTGGGTTTTGCATTGGCATTGTTTTGTTATTGTTTTAATAGCCAGAGTTTTGTTCTTGATGCTTAAGTTTGATGTTTTAAGTTTTACTGTCATTATGGTAGCTTAAAAACTCTCACTATAGTAGCTTAAAAAATAAAAGGGTGAGATGTGGGGAGCTGATATAGGGTTAAGCCTCGGACTGACCTGTTGGTAAAGTCACAAACAATTCCCAGCTTAGAGGGCACAGTCCTCTTAGCATAATTAGGCTTGACCTTATGAGGCTCTCTAGATCTTATCTGGGAAGTTAATGGGCTGAGGGAAGTGCAGGAAGTGACCAAAACAAGTGAAACTCACAAGAACTGTGTAACTATGGAAACCACTACCTTGTTTACCTCTCACTATAAAATAAAGGCTTAGCTTGCCTCAGGATCTTTCTCTGTGGCCTCAGCCAGGCACAGGAAGATCCACGGAGACTAAAGAGAGCTAGAGAGTTCTGAACGCTGTCTCCATGTAAAACATTCTTCGCCGACTCCGTCCACTCCTTTGGGAACCCCTGGACTGCTGGGGCTGGACCCCGGCAGTAGGATGTGACCACTTTTATAGCCAAAGTCAGCTCCTGCACAACCATTATCAGAAACACACTATTCTTCGAGGCCCACCAGTTAGAAATTACTGAGTGGCCAGACTATTATGACCACCTGATGTTTATAGGCAATTTAGCTATAATTTCATGCTGAAGTTGCTAGAGGGCCAGAACATTGTAAATAGGGAAGCAGGTTGTTTACCAAGACAGAAGTGATTTTTTTCTGAAGATATGGGTAAACAATGTAATTTAACAGCCTTTGAACGTGGGCTATATATTATTATGAGTGGCCAGATTATGAGCACCTGACGTTTGTAGGCAAATTAGCCGTGCACTGCATCGTATGGGATATGGAAGCCAAAGGCCTGTTCAAACACCTTTGCTGTCTGCAGTTACCAGGATAAAACGTCTCCAATTCACACAGGAACACAAGGATTGGACAGTCGAGCATTGGAAAAAAGTCATGTGGTCCAATGAATCACGTTTCTAGTTGCATCATGTAGATGGCAGAGTGAGAATTTGGTGGAAACAGTATGAAACCATGCACTCCACATGCATGAGTACAACCCTTCAAGCTGGTGGGGGCCGTGTTATGGTTTGGGGCATGTTTTCCTGGCATGATTTGGGCCCTTTAATTTGAGTGGAACAATGTCTGAATAGCACAACATACCTAAGTATCATTGCTGATCAAGTTCATCCTATCGTATTGATGGCGTATCCCAATGCAGATGGCTTCTTCCAACAAGACAATGCGTCATGCCATGGTGCTTGTATTGTGCAGGAGTGGTTTCAAGAACATGAGGGAGACTTTACCTTGCTTAGGTGGCCCCCACAATCACCAGATCTCAATCTAATTGAGCATTTGTGGGACAAAGTTAAAAGAGCCATCAGGCAGCTGGTTCTACAACCATCAAATCTCACAGAACTGGACAGTGCTATTCATCAGGCATGGTGTCAGATTCCTCACATCACCTTTCAACATCTGGTGGAGTCAATGCCAAGAAGAATCGCCACATTATTGAAGGCAGAAGGTGGCCCAACGAAGTACTGATGGGGTGGTCATAATAATCTGGCCACTCACGTTCAAATATATCCCACGTTCAAAGGCTGTTAAATCGTGTTGTTTACCCATATCTTCAGAAAGAAATCACTTCTACTGTTGTGGTAAACAACCTGCTTCCCTATGTATAATGGTCTGGCCCTCTAGCAATTTCAGTGCAAAATTATAGCTAATTTGCCTACAAACGTCAGGTGGTCACAATAATCTGGCCACTCAGTGTATATTGTCACTCCTTTCTTCCTGCTAGCCTCCTCCCAATCCAGTTTCTGAACACATTCTCATTTATTCCTTTGAATTCACTTTCATCAAGATATTCATCTGCTCCAGAACTTTTGAATACATCCTAAATTCTACCACAATAAGACCTAACTCGCAATTTCCTAGATTTCAATACCCACCCTCAATAATTTGGTCTCGTCCAACTAACTATATTTTCCCAATTCAGATGAATTCATGGCAATATATGAGTTATTAGAAAAGGCTTATAACAATACAAAGACTACTTTCCAATTGTGTTGAGACTGGTTTTGTAAGCCAATGCATATTTACATCACTACTCTAAGCCTATTTTCTTAATTAGCTATAAAATAAGCTTAGAAACTGTACCTACCTCACAAAGTGAAATATAAAAAGGCAGCTAGAAAAATGTCACAAAGCATTGTGGTTATGTACAGGACAATGTGCCACACTCTCCCACGTGTACACAGAAAGCTTTACAGACTTATTCATACGTCTTTGCCACCTGGAATGCCCTTCCTCCTCTCCTCTTGGATGCAGATCTCCCCATATTTCAAAAACAAGCTCCTGTTCTTACTGATCACTCTGATATTTTATGTGGTACCACAAACAAGAACCACGATATATTCCAACTTCTATGTGTGCAGAGGGGTAGGGAATTTGAGTTCTTCAAGTAGATTGTAAACTGAGATCAGGAACAGGTATAGCCTGCAGCAGAAGGCTGGAAACCCAGTTTATCACCACATTCTTAAGCTGCCTTATTGACTTCACTTAGTTTCCTTAAAGTGTGTAGGTATGATTTTAGTTTGACAAAAAACTGGAATATAGGAAAACGACCATGGAGTCACAAAACCTTAGTATGAATCCTGGTTGGACCACTTACTATGTGACTTTGGGCAGTTTATTTAGCCTCCCTGAGTTTCCTGATCCCTCCACTTCAAGAAAATACCACCAACCTCCTTTTGCTACTGTGATTGAGGTTGTTTATAAAATTGCCAATATAGTGCCTGGCATATATTATTTGCTCAGTAAATATGACTTCCCTTTCTAATTTGCTGTGCAATCCTACACAGCCATCAATATTGTCTGACAATATGTGTGAAAACAGTAAATCCTCAAATTTTTTTTTATTATTTATTTTTTATTGCTTAAAGTATTACAAAGGGTATTACATATGTGTCCTTTTCTTCCCCCCGCCCTTGCCAGTCCCCTAGACTCCCCTATCCCCCAGTGTCTTATGTCCATTGGTTATGCTTATATGCATGCATACAAGTCCTTTGGTTGATCTCTTAACCCCCTCCCACCTGCCCCCCTACCCTCCCTGGCCTTCCCGCTTCAGTTTGACAATCTGTTTGAGGCAGCTCTGCCTCTGTATCTATTATTGTTCAAAAGTTTATACTGGTCTCTATTATCCATGAATGAGTGAGATCATGTGGTATTTTTACTTCATTGACTGGCTTATTTCACTTAGCATAATGCTCTCCAGTTCCATCCATGCCGTTGCAAATGGTAAGAGTTCCTTCCCTTTTACAGCAGCATAGTATTCCATCGTGTAGATGTACCACAGTTTTCTAATCCATTCATCTACATCAAATTTTTTAAGGTTATTATTATTACTACTTTTTTAAAAATCCTCACCCGAGGATATTTTTCCATTGATTTTCGGAGAGTGGAAGAGGAAGGGAAAGACAGAGAGAAATATCAATGTAGGAGAAACACATCGATTGGTTGCCTCCTGCATGTGCCCCAACCAGGGCCCAGGCAGGGAAGGAGCCTGCAACCGAAGTATGGACCCTTGACTGGAATTGAAACCGGGACCCTTCGGTCTGCAGGCCAATGCTCTATCCACTGAGCAAAACTGGCTAGGTATAAACCCTCAATTTTGCAGATCACAATATAACAGACTTCAGATTTAACCGACAAAATTTCTGGTCTGTATGTCATATGTGAAAATTAACACGCTGTTACTTTAAAAATGCTTTTAAACAAGATTTGCTTATAAATTAACAGGCTTGTTATTAATTCACTGTTACTTTAAACAAATTTTAGTGAATAGGCCATATGTTGGGAAAAACACAATAGTAATATTACATATCTACAACTATAGCCTGCATATTTAAATCCAAGAGTCACTACTCATAAACAATGCTCAGCAGATGATTAGTATGCGATCACACTGCATCTTGAGGTAATTGGTTCTGTTGTCTGTTGTGTGACTTTCTGCAGTTGCTGGCCAGATGTTCCTACGTGCGCTAAGCCACACCCCAGCCATGTGCATTTGTTTCCTGGAGGTGACTGGTGAATGCATGCATTTACTAGACCTATTTAGTATAAACTTAAAATTACAGTAATACGTATAGAAAACCTCTGTGAAATTAAACTTTTCATGCAGAATTTTAATTACACAAACATGTCTACATAAGTAAAAACAGGTAAACTAATTTTTTGATTTTTTAACATAATATATTCAGAAAACCTACTTTATTATATAACAGACTTTTAGCTTTAACAGACACCTCCTCACCCCAAATAGTCTGTTATATAGAGGTTTTACTTATGCTGCAAATATCTTTATGCCTTTTAGCACAAGAACAGGGAAACACAAAGTCTCCTTTTCCAGTGTTTTTTTATTTGCATGTTTAACATTCACAAATAATTTTACAGATTTATTCTTTTTACAGATTCATTATTTATGGGCAAGATCAGGATTAAAGTGGAGCACTGAATGGTTCCAAAAAATTACCAGCAGGGATGGCACGGAGTACAAAGGCTCAGAAAGAGAGAACAGAGCAAACAAGAGCAGTGTGTGGCCACTTCCTACCAGGCCACAGGAACACTGATTTCATTAAGGCAAAGCCTTTACTGTTATTTCTTTTCCCCTTCTAGTTTAACTCAAATAAAAAGGCATTCTATTCTCACACTACTGCTCTCTGAGGTCTTAATATAACTGGTACTATAAGCAACTAGATATATCCTTTGACTATAAACGCCTGAACAGACAAGTGAAATTTTGATGTATTAACCATCCCTCTGGGAGAATTTAAAAAAAAAAAAAAAAAGCAGAGTTGTTTTATCCTTAAGACTTTCAAAGAAAAAGGGGAGGGGTATATGTGTGTGGTCATGGTGGAAGTTGAGGGGAGATGAAAAGGGTTCAAGGAGGGAAAAGGGTGGCAAACCTAACGCTTCCCATGTACAACTTTCCTTGTGTTTTTCTCAGAGGCTGCTAATATAATATTCTATCATATTCAGGAAAAAAAAAGATTGAGAGTTGTCTACCTTTAGTCAGTTGTAGGATGTAATGGCTAGTAACAGAGAACTTACCCTGGGGAAGGAGTATATTCATTTCATATTCATAACAATGAAATTCAAAATTGTGCCCCACTATGTTCTCATCTAATCTTTTTTTTTTCTGTTTTAAATCAATATACTTAACCTTTCTGTGCCTCAATTTTCTACTTGTAAAAGGAGAATTGTAGTTCTTTATGTTGAGGATTAGAGATGCATGAAAAGTACTTAAGAATAGTGCCTGGCCAAATCAACAGAGACAGAAAGCAGACAGGTGGTTGCCAGAAACTTGGGAGAAGGGGAACGGGGAGTAACTGCTAATGGATATGCATTTGTGTGTGTGTGTGTGTAGTGATGAAAAAGTTCTAAAATGAGAGTGGTGATAGATGCAATTATATAAACATACTGAAAAAAATCACTGACTTGTACATTACTTTACAAGGATGAATTTTATGGTTAAGGGATCTCAATAAAGCTATAAAATTTTTTTAAAAAAATAGAATAGTGCCTGGCACACAGTAAGTGCCCAATAAATGTTAGCTATTATTAGTAGTAACACTATTATCATTATTATGCCTAAGTAAATCCCTCAAAATTCTTTATTTTTAATAAAAGCCCACAGAATCTAAAAAAGTATTTCTAATTTACATACATGGATTAACATTCACACATTTATTTCTATCTAAATTGACTCTGAAATTAACAGTATGAGAATCACAATTTCACTATTTGTCTGTAATCAAACAGCTGCATGCAACGGACATCTGATCACATCATGACAGGCTTAAATTCCAATGACTAGATGTTATACAAAATTTTGAAATGACCGGAGATTTTCATTCATCTCCAGGAGTAAACAGGAAGCCCAGGAAATAGAATATGTAGAGGACATAATTAAGTCTTCATATACAGGCTTGCTAACCTTCCAATCTCATTTTAGGGGATACTTTATAAAAAGACAATTGTAGTCAACAGCAAAATGCTTCCAGTCCCATGTTCTATGACTCCACCTTGTCCAACAACAGAAAACCCCCACCACAATGAAAAGACCCAAGGCAACCCATGTAATAAGCCTTATAAGAGATAAAAGTCTTGACAATTAATGACTGACTTTTAAGACTATACTGCATATTCAAATATGTTTGCATCAATTGAGTTTTTATAATTTGGACAGTGATTAAATCAGTTTTAACCATTCCTATTGCTAAAGAATATAACAATGAGTCTCTATCTCAGAAGTAGGAGCAAGTGATAAGCCATGATGATAGAAACGATGCTCACACACTGTAATTTCCTCTGAAGTATGAAACTTCCCAATTCCTGGAACAGGGTTGCCTTTGTTGGAGTCTCTTTCCCTTCTAGTTCTCCTTTCTATAATTAGACATGTGCCTTTGCAGCCAATCAGTGAAAGCTGTTGAGGGTTACAACTTCCAGATACTCAGGACTTTTGTCACAGAAACCAATGCACTTTTTGCATGTAAGAAAATATTTATACCCTCAAACTGACTACTCATTTTCAGAAAGATAATTAAATTTCCATTTTACCCACCTTCATTTAATCCAAGTAAACCCTTTGCTAAGTCATCCAAGAGCAACAGATTAATACACAGAACAAACTGCCTTCACACCTACTATGTATAACCCTCTTCCATATGTACACACACAAATTCCTCACAGAGTTGTGGCCTTAAGAATTTCTCACCAAATATTTAGCCTGAGTAAAATTTGGTAAATATTTAATTTCCTTTTGAGAAGCAGGTTTTTTCTTTAATTTTACATTATAATCACTGAGGCAGATTATAAAACAACTTTGGAACAGAGATCTTTTTAGTGGCAGTTAGAAAATTTCAGACAATGGATATGGATGATAATTTAGGACTAATTTCAAAGTTAGGTTCAGTTTCAAAATATTGACTTTACCTAACTAAAGCATTGGCTTAGTCCTCGCATATGATTTATTTTAAAATTTACAAGGGAATCTGAAATAAATACAAATATACTAGTATAACCAAAAAAATTTGACCAAGGCTGGGACAGAGGGGGCCAACTTTGTAATGCTTTTGTAGTTGAATATCATTCTAAGAATCTAACTGTCGAAGTATTGTTCCCCTGGTTAATCTGAGGACAGAGAATATATGTTTTTAAAATCATATATCTCTGTTTAGGTAGTCTTTAAATACAAAATGAATAAATATTTAAATTCTATGCTAAAGAAATAATGTGGAATAAGAAATTCCTGTCTTTCTAAGTAATTATATATTTACAATAAATGTTTTCTGCCTGACACCTAGACTTTGTCTATTAAGAGTTCTTCAGTGTGCAATTTATAGAAGGCAGCAGCTCATATTACATTGAAGGAGCCCCATTTAGCTTAGAATCAGTCTGCTCCAGACACTCTACTCCCTGAAAAGCCTTCACATTTGTGTGCACAAATAGCTGAGAATACGTGTAAGTGCACATGTCTAAGGAGAGCTAATTTGCTTTACAAATAAAGTCCAGAACCAATAAATTGCTATTCCCCAACCCTGAAATCACATCTAATGAAAAGGTGGCAGCTGTAAAGCCAACTCATCCTACACTACGCTTTAATGTAGGCCGTACTACACAGAATAATGAAGAATTCCTTATAGCTATGCTGTATTCAAACTTCCTCATTCTACCTTTAGGAGAAGGTGCCCACATATACCTTAGGGACCCACCAATCTATATTTCGGAGGTGTTCTACTTGGATTAATTCAAGCATTGGACCACCAAGAGCTTCAGTCAAAGGAACATTACATGTTGCTAATATCTTAGCTTGCATATTCAGAGCTAGGGTGTAAGATTAAAACTAGAGCCAAGCTGGTGCTGCTCAGTAGTTAAGCATCAACCTATGAACCAGGAGATCAAGGTTCAATTCCTGGTCAGGGCACATGACTGGATTGTGGGCTTGATCCCCACTAGGGGGCATGCAGGATGCAGGCAATCAGTGATTCTCTCTCATCACTGATTTTTTTTCTTTCTCCCTCTCCCTTATTCTCTGAAATCAATAAAAACATATTTTTAAAAAAGATTAAAACTAGGGTGTCACTGAAGTGCTGTTAAGCAGGGCAGTAAGGTGATACAGAAAGATTGAAATAAGCTAATTTTTGTCTTTTGCTTTTATTTAAAGCAACAGGTGCAGAATTTTCTATGATCAAAACCTGAATACAGGTTAATGCATGTTTTCTTCTCCCATATCTATGAACCCCATCTATCATTGTCTTTTTAAACTTAAGAGAGAAATAAAAGAAAATGGATATAGACTTATTTATTCTAATAAGTCATAAGACAATGTGTTTAAGAGCTACACCTAAACTAGTATTCTCAAAATTGAAAATACAGTTACCAAATCTATTCAACTTGCAGGAGGTATCCATGTGCTTTCCAAGTCATTGGTAGTCACCCAAATGGACCACAGTGTCCACTACGATGCCTTAAGAAGACATGATACTATGTGTACTATGCACATGTATTTTAAAGAAATAGAGAAAAGTAGATAAAAAGAACAGCCTTTCAAACATCAGTTCCTTACATAAGTGGTGACAGTGCTTATGGCTCCCTTGTAATCTTTTCACATAGCCAGTTACAAAATACCTCTAAAATTAGACAAAATAAAGCCAGAGGCAAAGTTCCATGGGGAATTACATTGTTCAGATGAGCTTTCAATTCACTGGTTTTTAATTTCCATTTCCTGATTTACTAAGGAGTAAAGGTGAGAATCATCCAACTGATGACAAAATAGAATAAGAAAACAGGATAAACGGCAAGGGCTTTGCGGTTTGGAGGCTGGCTGTCAGCAAGAAAAGCTGTAGAGGCTGAAGAAAATAAAACAAAACAAAAAAGAATATTGAATACAATGAGATTGTCATAACTACTAACATTTACTAATTTTAATGTGCTCAGCATAGTCTGGAATAGAGTTATACTAAAAGTTTACTTATATTTGCAAATCAGAGAAAAAGGCATTCTGCTGCACAGTTTTCCTCACAGCTGAGGGCTGCTTGTTTCAAGTACCAAAGCTTTGGAAGTTTTCAACATTTCAGATGGAAACCCTTCCAAAAGGGGTCTCTTACTGTTTTCTGAGAAATCATTAAACTGTGCTGAATAGGCTTACAATAATGTGCAAGTTTTTTCGCTACTATGGCAAATGGCCTTATACTGATGGGTCTTTTGAGTAATTGTTCTTCTTATTAAGTTAGCTCTTTTAGATGCCATCCCCCTTGTCCAACCAGGAAAAACCTAATAATCAATGATCACCCTGCAAAGAAATCTTTCCTGAACAACCAGCTGGTATCCTGCCAGCTCAGGTAAAACTGCCCACTTCCCTCCTCTGTGTCCCTTCTGTGCCTACACAGATTTCCACCTCCCACCTGAAACACTTTATTGTCTTTAAGTATTTATATGTCTAGCTGATCCACTGGACTGTGAACTCTGAAGATAGAGGCCATGCCTAGCACAGTGCCTAACACTTAATTTGTGCTTTATAAACATTTGCTGAATTAAAGAATGAATGCTTCTAAAATTCTACTTTCTGAACTGCTGTGGGCCTGGATACTGGATAATTAAGCTGTTCAGAACTACATGTATGATAAATTATCAGACTCTAAGTGAGGAAACCTGGGACTTTCCCATAGGTAAAGCACCCAAGCTTAATATACAGTCTTTGGAATATCAATTCTGGCACTCTCAGACTTTTATTTTTTATCACTTCTTGGCTTTTAACCATGCTCCAAGCAAAGAGATATTACTGCACTTAAAATATTAGGTAGTCTGTTTATCTCATTTAATAAGAGGCCAGGGAACACTTCTAGTGTAAAGTAGAATTTTAAGAGAATTTTAGGAATGCTAAAACAATCAGCACATAGCATTCAATGCCACTGCTATAGATTCTTTCTTCCTAATCTTTAGCAGAATTTTCTATTAAAGCAGGAAAGTACTATATAATAATACTTAACAACTTATTCTAGGAGGTAGTAAAGTTCTAAAATGTGATCTGCTTGGGTTTGAAATAGAGAAAAGTTGATTCATCTATTCAGTAATTATATGTCCTAAGGCAAGTTATTTCACCTCTCTGAGTCTGTTCCTCATCTATAAAAACAGGACTACTAACAATAGTTTTTATTTATTAGGGTCGTTGTGAGGGGTAAATGAGATAATACATACAAATCACTTACAATAGTGCTTAATCTATGATTAACAATATGTAAATGCTAGCTATTATTTTTATTTTGATTAATTTGTCAGGAAAAGACCCAGCATTTCTCAAGTCACCTATGCCTCCTATATATACCAGGACTGAGCTAGGTCTACTGTAATCTCCTTTTCCAACCCTATGTAATATTTAAGGATTAGGAAAAACAAAGGTGTAACTCCGTCCGGCTGATGTATCTTAGTGGTTGAGCATTGACCTATGAACCAGAAGGTCACAGTTGGATTCCCAGTCAGGGCACATGCCTGGGTTGTGGGCTTGATTCCCAGTAGCGGGCATGCAGGTGGCAGCCAATCAATGATTCTCTCTCATCATTGATGTTTCTCTCTCTCTCTCCCTCTCTGAAATCAATAAAAATATATGTTTTAAAAAAGTGTAACTCCTACATCTTAGAAGTCCAGATACCCAACTCAGATAAGATGGATATCATATCTATCAATGCCCATTTAGAACAGAGGGTTCTATGGACAACATAGGCAAGAATCATATTACTCACATGTTAGTTAGGAGTTACACTGCTTTTCATCTGGTCTTTATCTCTAACACATGCTTTTGTCTGCTCTGCTATTGTAAAGATAAGTACATTCTGACTCCTGTGACAGGCAACCAATCAATGTGTCTCTCTCGCATTGATGTTTCTCTCTCTCTGTTTCTTCCATTCTCGCTAAAATTCTATGGAAAAATATCCTCGGGTTAACAAAACAAGAAAAAAGATAAGTACATTCTTACCTACTATAGACCAGGCAAACATCATGATCACCACAAAAAGCCGAACTATGAAGTTTATTGGTCCTGGCTTGGCCAAAAGTACCAGCCGGCAAACCAGCAATGCCACTGTCAAGGGAAGTATACAATAACCCAGCACACAGAGGCTCTGAAAAAAAGATCTAAAAAACAACACACACCCATAAAAATCATAAATATAGTATCATGATAGTTATTACACAGATTTCTACATAATACCTATACCCTAACATTGACTTTATGAGGCTAGGCCTCTGCATTACCATATGCTTTAATTTTTGCCTCCATACTCTTCCTTCTCTCCTTTTAAACTCCTTAAGAGTCAACCATCTAGGACAGTGGTCGGCAAACTGCGGCTCGCAAGCCACATGCGGCTCTTTGGCCCCTTGAGTGTGGCTCTTCCACAAAATACCATGTGCGGGCACGCATGTACAGTGCAATTGAAACTTTGTGGCCCATGCACAGAAGTTGGTATTTTGTGGAAGAGCCACACTCAAGGGGCCAAAGAGCCGCATGTGGCTTGCGAGCCGCAGTTTGCTGACCACTGATCTAGGATATCAGATGATCTACTCTAATTCCTAAAGACCTCTTTCTCCCAATGAACCTCTAAGACAGTTCTTAATCTTTTCTAGTTTATAGACCTATTTGAGAGTTTGTTGAAAGCTATGGACCATCTGTTCCCCAAAATGGACATAATCTTCTAACACAAAAATTCTGCCTATGATTTTAGAGCTGGAGAGAGCATTTAAAGCTTATCCAAGGACTCTGGATAATTTAAGATAATTTAACTCAACCAAGTTATCTCTGTTCAGTGGTTTTAAGAGAACATTCTCTTTATTCCTCATTTATTTTTATTTTTATTTTCAAAAATTACCTAACTAGCCCAGCCAGTGAAGCTCACTGGTTGAGCATCAGCCTATGAACCAGGAGGTCTCGGTTCAATTCCTGGTCAGGGTACCTGCCCAGGTTGCGGGCTCAATTCCCAGTAGGGGGCATGCAGGAGGCAGCCAATCAATGATTCTCTCTCATCACTGATGTTCCTATATCTCTCTTCCTCTCCCTATCTCTCTGAAATCAATAAAAAAAAAATATTACCTAACTAGCCAGGCTCCCTTAAAAATCTCAGATATGCTACCTAGCAAATAAGAAAGGATGGATTTTAATAATACTCACATGTTTCCTCCAAGAAGTTTTGAGTTGAGGGTGATGGTAACTGCACCAAACCAGATAATGACAAACACTTCCGCAAACTGGGGCCCTCCATCATTTTCACTATCTGCAGAGCCTCTTTGAAGCATTCTGTGACAAAAGAAACATGGCATGAGAATGTCTACTCTTTTACTTAAAGCAATAAAGGCATGGGTTCTCAAAGTTTGAATCAGGAAACTGCCCTACACCTCACCTGAAGATCTGTAAAATGTAGGCTGTGTGAAAGGAAAATTCCAGAAGGATTTGTTAAGCCTCCATTCTTTCCAATTCCAAATGCCTCAGGAGTACAAGGAATATTTCATTTGGCTTTGTTAGAATGTTTAAAAAGATCACCAAAGGCCTTTTTTGGGTAAGCAGAGGTTATAAACTGAAAAGTCAAATGTGGCTCACAGACGTGCTTGAAATGCTTTTAAATTCAAGTTGACATTATTTTAAAATTGAGAGGTTTCACATAAAAATAATGTATTTCTAAGGTTTTTGTTTATTTGTTTGTTTGTTTTGTTAATGTAAGAGAGAAAAGAAGGGGGAAGAGGAAGGGAGATTTGTTGTTCCACTTATCTATGCATTCATTGGTTGATTTTTGTATGTGTCCTCACTGGGGATCGAACCTGCAAGCTTGGAATATTGGGACAATGCTCTAACCAACCGAACTATAGGACCAGGGCCTATTTCTGGGTTTTCTTGAAAAATCAGAAGAGTTTCTAACATGGAGCTGGCATCCTACATGACAACAATCAGGTGCAGTTGGCATAGCAGTAGGTTCCAAAAAGGGCTTCCAGTCACCAATTCACAATGCATGCATTCAACTTACTTCTCTAGCCCTTAGTCACCTTTGAATTTGTAATCCTTAGGTTAAGGTTTCAGTTCTGACATTTAAAAATGAAAAGTCTATAAACCTATTTAGTTGTTGATTTTTTTAAATAAAAATATACAGATTATTACTAAATGACTTTGCTTTCAAATTGAGTAGTTGAACAGTCACTTAAATATCCTTTCTTTATCTAAGAATTTTACAGATGTAAACTGTCTTGAATTTTGGACTTAGAACACTTGGACTTGGTGTTCATTTTTTAAGAAAAATAGTAAGTAACATCAAGTTCATGACCTCTTCTTATTATATGGTATAGAGAAGTCACACAGTAAGGCTTGCCCTGCTATGCTGTTTGCCAGTAAAGGCTTTTATATTCTGTGGTCATGCATACTCCATTCTGAGTCCTAACAATCTGATGCAAAGAATGCCAGCACTCATGATCACGTGTTGCCTGAAATCCCTATTGCTTCATCATGGTATAATGAAAAAAACATGAACTAGCCTGGAAAACAAAAGAGCCAGATACTGATTCTAGTTCTGTTACTAGGTATGTAAACTAGAGAACATTACGATGTCTTGGGGCTCCAGTTTTCTTCTCTGCAAATAAGGAGTTAAATGACATAATCTCTAAGGTTAATCTTTGAAAACTAAAAAAAGTATATGCCCAGAGCTTCTAATATAAACCCTTCCATCAACACACTGAATTATTTCCTTGTTATGGTTATTAAAAACATAAAAAACAGCACTTTATGTTATGACCTAAATTAGCATATGCTTGACACATTAAAAAAATGGGTAGAGAAGCCAGTAAGAAACTTGTTGAATTTAGAATCATAAAAGGTTAGGCCTTGAAAGGACCCTTAACCATATCCTTTTACAGATAAATAAGAGAAAACCCAGAAAGGTTAGGTGGGAAGAGATGTGCAATATTCACAGAGGTAGAGAATGGACAGTCGAGGAAACCTAAGGTAAATCCCAAGTTTAGCACTGATTATGTGATCTTGGTTCATCCTCACTCTCCATGAACCTAAGTTTGTTGAAAAAGGAAAATCACATTCACCTCTTGTTATAAGAGAAGGCAAAATAAGAGAAGGCATTTAAGTTTTCTGGGAAAAATCATTATAAAATTTTGGTTACTAATAGCCCAAAGTCACTTTGCTGACAGCAGTCAGGATGAGATTCAAGAACTGAATCCTAATACATTATTTTTTCCACTCTACCAATTGTTATAGTCCCCTCTCCAATGGAACTTTGCTCTCCTTCTCCCTGAGGCTCCCTGTATATAAAATGCATATGGACAGCATCACACTTGGAAATGTGATCTTGCTCTGAACTCTACCACTTCTCTGTAATAAATTCTCATACATATCTTAGTAAGATTTAAAAAGAATTACATTTGCAAATAAATAGTGCTTAAACCTATAGATATTTAATTCACTTAATGATAGGGAAGTGTATACGAGTAAATAAATATTTGTTGATCAGAATACCTAAAACAGGCTAAGAAATCATTGGTAAATGGAGATAGACATAATTTTTTTTACATTTTTTATTCCATCACTCTTTGAACTGATCTGGAAAGCTACCTGACTTTTTAATTTATTTATTTTTATTTTATTTTTTGCTACCTGACTTTTTAGATTTTTTTTTTCAGTTAACAATGTCTGAGTTAGGACGGGAACTTTATTTTATTTATTTTTTTAATTTCTTTATTGATTAAAGTATTACATACGTGTCCTCATCCCCCCATTACCCCCCCAACCACCCCTACTCATGCCCTCGCCCCTCCCCCCCCCCAGTTGTCTGTGTCCATTGGTTAGGCTTATATGCATGCACACAAGTCCTTTGGTTGATCTGTCCCCCTTACCCCACCCTCCCCTACCTTCCCTCTGAGGTTTGACAGTCTGATTGATGTTTCTCTGTCTCTGGATCTGTTTTTGTTTTTCAGTTTATGTTGTTCATTATATTCCATAAATGAGTGAGATCATGTGATATTTATCTTTCTCTGACTGGCTTATTTCACTTAGCATAATCCTCTCCAGTACCATCTATGCTGTTGCAAATTGCAAGAATTCCTTATTTTTAATGCTGCATAGTATTCCATTGTGTAGATGTACCAGTTTTTTAATCCACTCATCTGCTGATGGGCATTTAGGCTGTTTCCAAATCTTAGCTATGGTGAACTGTGCTGCTATGAACATAAGGGTGCATATATCCTTTCTGAATAGTGTTTCTAGCTTCTTAGGATATATTCCTAGAAGTGAGATCACTGGGTCAAATGGGAGTTCCATTTTTAGTTTTTTGAGGAAACTCCATACTGTTCTCCACAGTGGCTGCACCAGTCTGCATTCCCACCAGCAGTGCACAAGGGTTCCTTTTCCTCTGCATCATCGCCAACACTTGTTGTTTGTTGATTTGTTGATGATAGCCATTCTGTCAGGTATGCGATGGTACCTCATTGTTGTTTTGATTTGCATCTCTCAGATAATTAGTGACTTTCAGCATGTTTTCATATGTCTCTTGGCCTTCTGAATGTCATCTTTTGAAAAGTATCTATTTAGGTCCATTGCCCGTTTTTTTTATTGGGTTGTTTATCTTCCTTTTGTTAAGTTGCATGAGTTCCCTGTAAATGTTCGAGATTAAACCCTTATCAGTGATAACATTGGCAAATATGTCCTCCCAAGCAGTGGGCTTTCTTGTTTTTTGGGGGTTTTTTTTGATGGTTTACTTTGCTGTGAAAAAGCTGTTTATTTTGATGTAGTCCCATTTGTTTATTTTCTCTTTAGCTTCCATTGGCCTAGGAGCAGTATCAGTGAAGAAATTCCTTCAGCATTTTTTTGAGATTTTGCTGCCTATGGATTCCTCTAGTATTTTTATCATTTCCCATCTTATGATTAAGTCCTTTATCCATCTTGAGTTTATTTTTGTGTATGGTGTAAGTTGTTGCTCTAGTTTCATTTTTTTTTGGCATGTATCTGTCCAATTGTCCCAACACTATTTATTGAAAAGACTGTCTTGACTCCACTGTCTGTTCATGCCTCCTTTATCGAATATTGATTGGGCATATTGTTTTGGGTTGATTTCTAGGTTCTCTATTCTATTCCATTAATGTATATGTCTGTTCTTGTTCCAGTACCAGGCCGTTTTGAGAACAGTGGCTTTGTAATACAGCTTGATATCTGGTATTGAGATCCCACCTACTTTGTTCTTCTTTCTCAGGATTGCTGTAGCTATTTGGGGTCTTTTTTCATTCCAGATGAATTTTTTGAAAGTTCGTTCTAGGTCTGTGAAATATGCCGTTGGTATTTTCATGGGGAGTGCTATAGATTGCTTTGGGTAGTATGGACATTTTGATGATGCTGATTCTACCAATCTACGAACATAGTATGTTCTTCTATCTGTTTATGTCTTCCTCTATCTCTTTTTTCAGTGTCCTGTAGTTTTTCGCATATTGGTCTTTTACCCCTTTAGTTAAGTTTATTCCTAGGTATCTAAATTTTTTGGGTACGATGGTAAATGGGATTGCTTTTTTAGTCTCTCTGCAAGTTCACTATTGGTGTATAAAAATGCCATAGATTTCTTGGCTTTAATTTTGTATCCTGCTACATTGTCGAATTCATTTATTAAGTCTAATACTTTTTTGATGGAGTCTTTAGGGTTTTCTATGTACAGTATTATGGGATCTGCGAATAAGGACAGTTTTACTTCTTTTCCAATTTGGATGCCTTTTATTTCTTCTTCTTATCTGATTGCAAGGGCTAGTACTTCCAGTACTATGTCGAACAGGAGTGGTGAGAGTGGGCATCCCTGTCTTGTTCCTGTTCTTAGAGGAAATGGTGTTAGTTTTTGTCCATTGAGTATGATGTTGGCTATGGGTTTGTCATATATCGCTTTTATTATGTTGACAAATGATCCTTCTATTCCCACCTTGCTAAGAGTTTTTATCAAGAAAGGGTGTTGGATTTTGTCAAATGCTTTTTCTGCATCAATTGAGATGACTATGTGATTTTCATTTCTCAATTTGTTTATGTGCTGTGTCACATTTATTGACTTGCGAATATTGTACCATCCTTGCATTCCCGGGATAATTCTACTTGGTCATGGGGTATGATCTTTCTGATGTACTGCTGGAACCGCTTTGCTATAATTTTTTTAAGGATTTTGTCATCTATGTTCATGAAGGATATTGGCCTATAATTCTCTTTCATTGTGTTGTCTTTACCTGGTTTTGGTATTAGGGTGATGCTGGCTTCATAGAATAGCTTGGAAGTGTACCTTCCTCTTGAATTTTTTGGAATAGTCCAAGGAGGATAAGTTTCAGCTCTTCCTTGAATGTTTGGTAAAATTCCCCTGTGAAGTCGTCTGGCCCCGGGCTTTTGTTTGCTGGAAGCTTTTTCATGACTGCTTCAATTTCTTAAATAGTTATCAGCCAATTGAGATTTTTAGATTCTTCCTGATTGAGTTTTGGAAGGTTGTGTTTTTCTAGGAATATGTCCATTTCTACAGGTTGTCTAGCTTGTTGGAATAGAGTTATTCATAGTATTTTTTAAAAATCCTTTGTATTTTTGTGGGGTCTGTTGTTATTTTGCCTCTTTCATTTCTGATTTTGTTTTTTTGGGTTCTCTCTCTTTGCTTCTTGGTGAGCCTGGCTAGAGGTTCATCGATCTTGTTTTTCCTTTCAAAGAACCAGCTCTTGGTTTCATTGATCTTTTTTATTTTTTATTTGTTTGGGGGTCTCTATGTCATGTATTTCTGCTCTGATCTTTATTATCTCCTTCCTTCTGCTCACTCTGGCCTTTTCTTGTTGCTAATTCTTTGAGTTGTAGAGAGAGGTAGGTGATTTACTACCATTTTTTCTTCTTTTTTGACATAGGCCTGTAGAGCTATAAACTTCCCTCTCAGGACTGCTTTCATTGTGTCCCATAGATTTTGGATTGTTGTCTTTTTACTGTCATTAGTTTCCAGAATTTTTTTAATTCCTTCTTTGATCTCATTTGTAACCCTGACATTGTTTAATAGCATGCTATTCAGCTTCCAAGTGTTTCAGTTTTTTGGATTGTTTTTAATCTACACTAATAAAAGACAAAGATGCTAAATGACCATACCTTTGCTACGCCCAACCCACGCCCACCAGCCAATCAGAGCGACTATATGCAAATTAACCCAACCAAAATGGCAGCCAGCAGCCATGGAGCTGGAGCAAGCAGGAGGCTTGGTTGCCCCGGTGATGGAGGAAGCCAAGCTTCCCGCCTACCAAGGCCGGCTGTGGCCTTTGCAAAAGGCAACAAAGTTTCAATTACAGAAGATAAATAAATCCCAGATACCTGCTTCCAGCCAGCCTCCACTGGGAGCTTGGGTGGCTGGGGGCTGTGGCCAGCCTGCAAACAGCCATCAGCCCCTCACCCAGGATGGCCACACCCTCATGGGGTGAGGGTCCCTGCTGGGGTCTTGGCCAGCCTGAAAACAGCCATCAGCCCCTCACCCAGGCTGGCCAGGCACCCCAGTGGAGACCCCCAACCTGAACGGGCTGTGGCCAGACTGCAAGCAGCCATCAGCCCCTCACCCAGGCTGGCCAGGCACCCCAGAGGAGACCCCTACCCTGAAGGGGCTGTGGCCAGCCTGCAAACAGCCATCAACCCCTCACCTAGGATGGCCATACCCTCATGGGGTGAGGGTCAACGCTGGGGGCCTTGGCCAGCCTGCAAACAGACATCAGCCCCTCACCCAGGCTGGCCAGGCACTCCAGAGGGAAACCCTACCCTGAAGGGGCTGTGGCCAGCTGGAAAACGGCCCTCAGCCCCTCACGCAGGCTGGCAAGGCTGCAAACAGCCATCAGCCACTCACCCAGGCTGGCCAGGCATCCCAGTAGGACCCCCCTTCCCTAAAGGGGGTGTGGCCAGCCTGAAAATGGCCTTCAGTCCCTCAACCAGGCTGGCCAGACACTCCAGTGGGGACCCCCACCCTGAAAGGGGTGTGGCCAGTCTGAAAACGGCCCTCAGCCCCTCACCCAGGCTGGCCAGGCACCCCAACGGGACCCCCACCCTGATCCGGGACACCATTCAGGGCAAACCAGCCGGCCCCCACCCGTGCACTAGGCCTCTATCCTATATAATAAAAGGGTAATATGCAAATTGACCCTAACAGCAGAGTGACTGGGAATCACTGGTCACTATGACACACACTCACCACCAGGGGGCAGACGCTCAATGCAGGAGCTGCCCTCTGGTGGTCAGTGTGCTCCCACAGGGGGAGCTCTGCTCAGCCAAAAGCCAGGCTGACGGCTGCCAGTACAGCAGTGGTGGTGGGAGCCTCTCCTGCCTCCTCAGCAGTGCTAAGGCTGTCCCACTGCAGCTTAGGCCTGCTCCCCACTGGCAAGTGGACATCCCCCGAGGGCTCCCGGGCTGCCAGAGGGATGTCTGACTGCCAGCTTAGGCCCAATCCCCTGGGGAGCAGGCCTAGGACAGCAGGTGGTCATCCCCCGAGGTGTCCCAGACTGTGAGAGGGCACAGGCCCGGCTGAGGGACCCTCCCGAGTGCACAAATTTTTGTGCACCAGGCCTCTAGTATCTAATATTATGCAATTGTGATCTGAGAAGACACTTGGTATGACTTCAATCTTCTTGAATTTGGGGAGACTTTGCTTGTGACCCAATAGGTGGTCTATTTTTGAAAATGTCCCATGTGCATTTGAGAAGAACGTATATTCGTGGCTTTGGGGTGAAATGTTCTGAAGATGTCAATTAAGTCCATCTGATCTAGTGAGTCATTTAGGATTGGTATTTCTTTGCTGAAATTTTGTCTAGGTGCAGCGGTTCTCAACCTGTGGGTCGCGAACAATGAAAATACATTCTGCATATCAGATATTTACATTACGATTCATAACAGTAGCAAAATTACAGTTATGAAGTAGCAAAGAAAATAATTTTATGGTTGGGGGTCACCACAACATGAGGAACTGTACTAAAGGGTCACGACATTAGGAAGGTTGAGAACCACTGGTAGAGGATTTATCCAGTGATGTCAGTGGTGTATTCAAGTCTCCTACTATGGTTGCATTGTTGTCGATCTCTCCCTTGATATCTTCCAGGAGTTTTTTATGTATTTGGATGCTCCTGCATTGGGTACATATATGTTTATCAGGGTTATATCCTCTTGTATCGATCCCTTTAATATTATGAAGTGGCCTTCACTTTGAGGTCTATTTTGTCAGATATAAGTATTGCTACCCCAGCTTTTTTTCATTTCCATTTGCCTGAAAGATATTTTTCCATCCCTCCACTTTCAGTCTGTGTGAATCCCTTGTTCTGAGGTCTGTCTCTTGTAGACAGCAAATATATGGGTCATGTTTTATTATCCATTCAGCCACTTGATGTCTTTTGATTGGAGCATTTAGTTTGTTTGTGTTTAAAGTTATTACTGAAAGGTACTTGTTTGTAGCCATTTCTATTTTTTGTGCTTGTGTTCTTTCTTACCTTTTTATTTCTTCTTTTTACAGCATTCCCTTTAGCATTTCTTGCATTGCTGGCTTGGTAGTGATAAACTCCCTTAGCCTCTTTTTGTCTGCGAAGCTCCTGATTTCGCTTTAATTTTGATTGATAGTCTTGCTGGATAGAGTTTTCTTGGATTTAGTCCTTTGCTTTGCATCACTTTGTATACCTCCTTCCATTCCCTTCTAGCTTGATGTGTTTCTGTTGAGAAATCATTTGATAATCTGATGGGAGGGGGATCCTTTGTAGGTAACTCTCTGTCTCTCTCTTGCAGCCTTTAACACATTGTTTGCGGGTAGTTTTTATCGTGCTCTAACAGGTGGCGCGGGCCATTTTTGCTAATTTTTTGCGCAAATGGCAATGTTCAGTAAAATTATGATAACTTTAGTTTACGTATTTTTACGTTACCCGCATTCTACCGCTAGTCTATAAAACGTATCCCACATCTATAAAATACGTGTCCCGCGCTCTACTACCAGTCAACATAAAACGTATAAATACGTTTCCTGCATACAATGTGTTAAGATTCTCTCTTTGTCGTTAACATTTGCCATTGTAATTATGGCACGTCTTGGGTCTTTTGGGATTCATCTTGCTTGCAACCCTCTGTACTTGTGTAACTTTTTTCTTCCCCATATCAGGGAAGTTTTCTGTCCTTATTTCGTCAAATAAATTTTCTAATCCTTGCTGCTCTTCTTGTCCTTCTGGCAGCCCTATTATATGTATTTTAGTTCATTTTGCATTGTCCCAAAACTCCCTTAGGCTCTCCTGCTTTTTAATTTTTTTCTCCAGTTGATGTTCAGATCGGGCTTGTTTCTGTACTTTATCTTCTAACTCACTAATTCAGTCCTCTGCTTCTTCTAGTCTACCGTTGAAACCTTCCATGGTCTTTTTGATTGTAGCTATATCACTTTTCATTTTTTCCTGATTTTTGCATAGGTTTTTGATTTTCTCATCCATCCTGTGTATAAACTGTATGACCATTACGCTGAATTCTTTTTCTGTCATGTTGCATGTTTCCGTTTCACTTATTTCCTTTCTTGGTGATTCCTCTTTTTCTTTCCTCTGGGGACTGTTTCATTGTCTCTCCATTCTATCATCAGAAGGTTCAAATGTTGAGTTGTAGGGGCCTGGGCCGTGTGCAGTGGGAGCTTCGCAACTCCCGAGTGTCACTGAAGAGCTCTGACACGAAGACATGTGGCTGCCATGGGTTGGTGGGAGCCACACTCGCCCAGGATCAGAGTCACAGGTGCTCAGTGTGGCCTCGTGTGCACACCTAGAATCTGGAACCCTGCCTGCGCCATGCTGAAACAGAGACTCTGCTGGTGTGTGCCAAAAATCAGAGTGCCCTAGCGCTTATCAGGAGTCAGAGACCGCCTGTGTCTGCACCAAGAATCGAGTATCAGAGTCTCTGTTGCTTGGTGCGGTCTTGCGCCAAGCACCAGGGTCCCTGTGTGTGCATGCGCCAAGAATTAGAGTTGTGGCTATTAGTGTGAATGCACTGGGAATCAGGGATCCCAGGCACGCGCAATGAGAAACACAGTCAAGTCACTGGTGCTCAGTGCTGCCTCTTGCGTGAAGAATCTGGGTCCTCAGTCTGCCTGGGGGACCAGGTTGCACAGTTGCACTGTGTCAGCAGGAGGTCCACTCCTGCCCTGCGGAAAACAGCCTTCCATGTGTGCTTGCCCTGAATCAAAGTCAGGAGGTACTGCCGCCCATTGTGGGTGTGGGGTCTGGTCATGTGGATGTGCACTGCGGGGAAACAAACTCCCTGTGTCCATGCACCCAGGCTCAAATTCAGTGCTGCCTCCCTGTGTGGGCATGGCGTCTCATTGCGGGAAACAAACTCCCCAAGTTCGAGTGCTCAGGTTCAAATTCAGCACAGCCTCCCTGCTTGGGTGTGATGTCTGGTCACGGGAAACAAATTCCCCAAGTTCGCGCCCCCAGGCTCAAATTCAGCTCTGCCTCCCTGCGTGAGCACAGGGTCTGGTCATGGAAAACAAACTCCCCCAGATCGCACACCTCGGCTCAAATTCAGCGCAGCCTCCCTGCTTGGGTGCGGAGTCTGGTCGCAGGAAACAAACTCCCGAGTTCGCGCCCCCAGGCTCAAATTTAGCGCTGACTTCCTGCATTGTTGTGGAATCTGGTCATGGAAAACAAACTCCCCCAGATCACGCACCTAGGCTCAAATTCAGTGTTGTCTCCTGCGTGGGTGCAGGATCTGGTTGCGGAAAACAAACTCCCCCAGATCGCACACCTAGGCTCAAATTCAGTGCAGCCTCCCTGCTTGGGCACAAGGTCTGGTCACAGAAAACAAACTCCCCGAGTTTGCACCCCCAGGTTCAAATTCAGCACAGCCTCCCTGCCTGGGCGTGGATTCTGGTCGGGGGAAACAAACTTCCCGTGTCTGCACACCCAGGCTCAAATTCAGGTAGAGCCGCCACTACTGTGTGTTTGTGCGGAGAGGGTCTGGCAGTTCCTATGCCACTGCTGCGGGGCCGGTGGGGAGGGAGATTGGCTCTGTGACTCACAGAAATCTGCGGCCAGGGTGCCTGGGGTCTTGGTGTCCATGGGTTTGCAGCTGTGGTCGCAGGTCTTTTACCCGAGTGGCTGTAGGGTCCCAGTTTGTGACTGAGACCAGATTGGGTTGTGGCGAGGCTAGGATCCTAGTCTCAAGCAGTTCTGTTCTTCAAGATGGCGCGGTCTCTGTGCTGGCGGTGTCCTCCCTGGAGTGTTTCCGGTGGCGGGGGTTTCGCCATCTAAGACTGCCGGGTTTGGCAGCCCCTTGGAAGATCTGTAGGATCTAGCTGTCCCTAGCTCTCATTCACACACACCACACACGTCCACACACTCCTCTATCGCTCCCTCACTCTCTCACACACTCTCCCTCCCTACCTTCTTGCCAGTCACCAACTTTTTCTGATTTTTTAGACTTAAATACATAAGGAGTACAACATGTCATAGAAGTCATAAATAAAATATTCAGTCAAAATTCCCCTCAATTTGAAAATTCCACCAAAAAGTTTATTCCAACTCAAATGACAAAGGAAATATGTATACTTACAGTGCGAGTGTCACACAAAGGACCAAGGGGCCCCATAAATCCCCTACAAGGCAAGAAAAGAAAGAAGATTGTTAAGAAACAACCATGCAGTATTTTCTATCTTTATTCCAATATCTACCTCTCCCACTCTTGGAATTCAGATATCAATGCTCTGTCTGTCTGCCCAAGCCTTCCCTCCTCTCTTACCCCTTTATTTGCCTTCCCTGCTCCCCAATTCTGAATGTCCTTCTTTATAGATCCTTTAAGTTTTATTTCATATCCCATAATTTACCCCTCTCCCCACCAAGTCACATTCCAACATGCCATAAAGACCAATGAATGAGAAGTACACCATTTTTGCACCCTCAGAAAGAAGACTAGACTCAAATAATTTCACCAATCTGAGACTACATTAGACAAGGCAAGTATAATCAGGCCCATCTCACAAATATGAAAACTAAAGCTGAAAAGCAAGTCACTTTCCCAAGTTTATATCAACAGTTAGGTATAGAGGTGGGACCAGAACCAAGGTCTTTTGATTCCTACTATGAAGTTCTTTCCACTCTGCCACACTGCTTCCCTTTTATAATTATTACATTGAACTAAAATGGAATTGCTGTTGTTATAGGTGAAAAATCAGGTCAATATTGGTAATTTTATAAAGTTAAACTTGCTTTAAAATGTTATTTATTTACTGATTTTAGAGAGAGGGAGAGAGAGAAACATCGATTTGTTGTTCCACTTATTTATGCATTTATTGGTTAATTCTTGTATGTGCCCTGACAGGGGATCAAACCCTCAACCTTGGCATATCCAGACAATGCTCCAAAAAGCTGAACTACCCAACCAGGGCTATAAGGTTAAACTTTAACAAATAACATGAAAGCTTTTTGAAAACTATAAAAGGTTCTGCCAACATCAGGTCTAACCACAGTAGTTCTCAATCAATAGTGATTGGTGATTAATATTTCAACAGTTCAATAATATGCAGCTTAGAGCACAATTACCTTCTTCACATATATATCTTTACATAAAAGAATACTACACTTATCAACTGAAAAACTGATTTCAAGTACAATTGACATTAATAAACTGGCTTTTTAATGCACTGGAAATTTTTGTAATTTGTAAAAAATCTGCAATGGTATTTTTAAATGTATTTTTTTATCCCCGCCTGAGCATGTTTTTATTGATTTTGTGAGAGAGAGAAAGAGAAAGTCAGAGAAACATCAACCAGTTGCCTCCTGTGTGCATCGGACTGCAGATCAAACCGGCAACCTGAGTATGTGTCCTGACTGGGAATCGAACCTGCAATGTTTCGGGGTACAGGATGATGCTCCAAACAATTGAGCCACCTGGTCAGGGCTCTGTAACAGTATTTTAAAACTATTTTCTTATTGTTGTAATACACATACACACACACACACACACACACACTCTGAGTGGCCATATTATTATGACCGGCCAGATTATTATGACCACCCCATCAGTACTTCATTGGGCCACCTTTTGCCTTCAATACTGCGGCGATTCTTCTTGGCATTGACTCCACGAGATGTTGAAAGGTGATGCGAGGAATCTGACATCATGCCTGATGAATAGCACTGTCCAGTTCTGTGAGATTTGATGGTTGTGGAACCAGCTGCCTGATGGCTCTTTTAACTTCGTCCCACAAATGCTGAATTGGATTGAGATCTGGTGATTGTGGGGGCCACCTAAGCAAGGTAAAGTCTCCTTCATGTTCTTGAAACCACTCCTGCACAATACGAGCACCGTGGCATGGTGCATTGTCTTGGTGGAAGAAGCCAGCTGCATTGGGATATGCCATCAATACGATAGGATGAACTTGATCAGCATCGATACTTAGGTATGTTGTGCTATTCAGACGTTTATAATGATCTGGCCCTCTAGCAACTTCAGCAGGAAATTATAGCTGATTTGCCTACAAACATCAGGTGGTCATAATAATCTGGCCACTTAGTGTATATATCACAAAATTCACCATCTTAGTCACTTTTAAGTGTACAGGCATTGAATACATTCATTGTTATGCAACAATCACCACCATCTATCTCCAGAAATTTTTCATCTTCCCAAACTGAAACTCCAACCCATGTATACCAATAAAAGCCTAGGTGGTCCTCGCGCCCTCGCACGTGATATTGCCACAAGATGGCCGCCACAAGATGGCCACATGCACAGCGGAGGCGGGGCCCAGTGGCCACTCCGCACAGTGAGGCCTGGGGGTCCCGTGACTCCGCACAGCACAGAGACCAGTCCCGGTGTCTCCGCCACCTCACGCGGAGGCGGGTTGCGGCAGGGGAGGGCAGTTGTGGGCCATTGGGCTGGCAGGGGAAGGCAGTTGGGGACAATCGGGCCAGCAGGGGAGCAGTTAGGCATGAATCAGGCTGGCAGGGGAGTGGTTAGGGGGCAATCAGGCTGGCAGGCAAAAGTGGTTAGGGGCAATCAGGCAGGCAGGCAGGCAAGCGGTTAGGAGCCAGCAGTCCCGGATTGTGAGAGTGATGTCCGACTGCCGGTTTAGGCCCGATCCCACAGGGACCCCAGATTGGAGAGGGTTCAGGCTGGGCTGAGGGACACCCCACCCCACCCATGCACAATTTTGTGCACTGGGCCTCTAGTTAAACAACAACTCCCCACTCTCCCCTCCGCCCCTGGCAACTATCACTTTACTTTCTGTCTCTATCAATTTGACTACTCTAGATACCTCTTTTGAGTGGAATCATAGAATATATGTCCTTTTTTATCTGGCATATTTCACATAGCATCATGTCTTTAAGGTTTATCCATGTTGTAGCATGTGTCAGAATTTCACTCCTTTTTAAGGGTAATATTCTATCCATTTATGATAAATATTATGGTGTATATGCCACATTTTGTCTCTCCATCCATCGACAAATGTCTAAGACAGCGGTAGCCAACCGGTGGTCCGCAGACCACCGGTGGTCCGTGAGGTCTGAAAGGTTGGCGACCACTGGTCTAAGCTGCTTCCACCTTTTAGCTATTGTGAACACTGCTGCTATGAACATGGGTGTACAAATATCTGTTCAAATCCCTGCTTTCAATTCTTTTGAGTGTACAACCAGAAGTGGAATTGTTGGAATTATTCTATGGTTAATTTTTTGAGGAACCACCATACTGTTTTCCATAGTGGCTGCACCATTTTACACTCCCACCAGCAACAGCAACATAAAGGGGTTTCAATTTCTGCACATCCTCAACACCACTTGTTATTTTCTGTTTCTTTGAATGATAACAGCCATCCTAAGGGGTGTGAAGTGGTATCTTATTGTGTTGTTGGTTGGTTGTTGTTTTTTTAGATTATTTTGTAAGTTGTAAATTTTTTCCTTGTTACTTTGCCAACAGCTATAACAGGACAGAGCAGAAGTGCAAATTCTGACCATGATTGCTCACCCTTTGTGCCAGCCTAACTGTCTATCCCCACAAGGTTTAAGGATGGACCTCAACATATGACCTAAGCTAATATTCATAATTAATTGGCAAACTAACACACTGGTTCTGTATTGTGAGAAGCAACCTTGCTTTGAACTGAACCAAAGCAGCATTTCAAAGGATCTTCACATCTGGGGTCATAGTGGTAGATTGGAAAGGGTGCTGAACTTGAAAATTGGATTCTAATCCTGCCTGTGTGATCTTGACAAGGCACTCAGCTTCTCTGAGACTCATTTCCTTAATCTGTAAAACACAAATAATAACTCCTCCTTCACAAGGTTGTTGTAAGGATTAAAAAAGATAATGTGTGTTGAGGGAACAGAAAGGCACTAGAATAATAGCTGGCATTTATGGAGTGCCTATTAAATGCCAGATGCTGTGCAAGGAGGTTGATATGCACTATCATCTCTAACACTTACCAGCCAGGTAGGTGCTATTATCTCCACTTTAACAGAGGAAGAAACTTCAGCTCAGCAAAGTTAACTGTCTTTTCCAAGATCACACAACTAGTAGTGTGACCACTATTTAAACCAAGATTTGTCCATGTTCTTTCCACTATAAACCAATGGTAGCAAATCATCTGTCAGCTCCAGCCCACAGTGCACTATGTTGGAAACAATTCTGACACTGCATCCAGTGTTCACCCAGAGTGATGGCACATTGCCACACAGTTGACATCCCTAAAATACAGCTGAAATGCTATCAAAAATAGAAGGTACACTCATGTACAACATAATTGTTACTATTCTCAAACAACTAATTCAAGTTTTCTGATAAAGGTTACTAAGAAAACCAAGAATATTTGACAAGAACAGAAAAAGGTCTAACAATTTGAAGAATTCTAAATAACAGCATAATTTATTGCAAATATTGATAGAAATCTTGAACAAAGAAAGCAGTCATCAGATTGATAGTTCTAAAAATAGAAATGTCAATAAAGGTACTATTAATTTGTTAACCCTTAATGGGTATTAGCTATTTTTCTAATTTCACAATTGAACATTTTGCCTTTTCCTTAGAGATTGTTAGCTCTTTGGTTGAACAAAGTCCCTGTGTGTTCACAGCTTCCGGAAATACTTTTTACAGTGTCAATTATAGCAGGTGAGGATATAGTGTATATTTATTGGTGAGGGCAATCTCTGAAATTCCATTCTAAATTTTTAACTTCTTCCAAAAATTTCATTTATATACTTATTCATATTGCAAAATGATGTCAGTTTTTTCTACCACAGAGCCTGTGCCTTATAAAGTACTTATGATAAGGTATGATGAGAAGCAGCAAATCCTTAAAAACCTCATACTTACAATCTCTCAAGAGAGTATTACTTTTCCTTGGGTACAAAACATGCATGAATTTTTTCCCAACAGCTTTTAGATCACGCATCTGAAAGACATACACAACTATTATATTGTGAGAACCAAGGTTGCCAGGCAGCCCCCTAACTTAATTTGCTAAAATCTCCTTTATTTCAATCTCCTGGGAGGCCTTTGTTAAATTTTAGAGCTAAAATTCCAGTTCAGCCCTTTCACTATACAAATCAGAGGCAGGTTTTTTCTATTAACTCCTTAAGCTAACATCTAACTCTTTACCATATCCACAAGATCTGTTTTGACTTTTAAAACTCTGTAAAAGAGAAATATAGCCCTCCTAATACATTACTTATAGAAACTAAAATCTGTTCTGTAAAACATAACATCTGGCTTTCAGTTTATAGATGATGAAATCCCAAGGGCCAATTAGCCTGCTCCCTAGCCACCATATTCTCCACAATATATAAAATAAATTAATTTTCAACATTCCCAATTTAACTGGCAAATAAATCCTAGAAGCTAGATTAACTAAAAATCAAGACATTTGAGAAAGGGTATAGTAATATAACCTCTCAAAATATAGTTGAGATAACTCCATCCTAAATTTTCATCTAGAAATTTCCTCATATCATTAATAATTCTGTGTAAACATGATTTTTAATGGTTTTTTAGCATTCTACCACATAGGTGTAACATAACAACCTATTCTTCAACTTTCCCCTATTACAAAGAATGCTGTAATGAACATCTCGGCATATTAATATTTTTCAGTATTTTTAAAAAATAGTTTCCTATTTAAAAAGTTTTCTTTATACTATATCTGGAGAGGCAGAATGATCAGCATAAAAAAATATTTGGAAATTTTAAGATTCTTAATACACATTATAGCCAAACTGTCCAGAAAGCCTGTACCAAATAATTCTCGAGGAGAGAATCTTAAATTTCAATAAATAAAATATACTGAAGATCAAATGAACCAAAGAAAAATATTACAAAGAGTTATTATTTAGTTCCCTGACATTGAACAGAAATTCTCTTAACTAGTCTAACTTACAATGGTATTCTGAACTGATTCATTTAATGTGGAGCTGTCGAATTCCCGAATGCGAGATCTCATAGGAATGGTGATTTCTCCTTCCACAGGGATGTCTTGTGAGATAGATATATCTGAAAGGCCTGCAAACTGATAAGAGTTAGAAAAAAACGTTAAAAGCCCATCATTAACTGTGGCATTCCTCCAAGATATCACCATTTCCTGGAGAGTAGGGACTATGTCTTTTTGTAGAGTTTTATACCGTTTTTAAAGTAAAAGCTCACCAGACAAACAATGTAGTTACCTAAAATCTCAAATGTTTATTACTTTTAATTAAAAGGAGATGGCATATAATGGAAAAAATTATAATGCAAATGAAATAGACACTTCTTGCCCTCAAATATTTGGTTTATCCCAAGCATGAAATCTTCACGTGACACAAGCTAGCAAGATCACAGGGCTATTGGTGACCTTTCGGCAATCATATTTTAGGACAGCCACAATTCTGTTGCACGTCTACTCCTTAGTGGCTTCTGATGGCTAAAATGGAGCATCATGTGAAGCCAAGGGTAATTGGGAAGAACAGGGAAATAGCAAAATACATCCTGATCTACACCTCCCCACCCCCCCCCCACCCCCGCTTTTTTTTTTCGGGGATATCATGTGTTTTTTTTAATTATTAAATAAATCTTTATTGTTCAGATTATTACATTTATTCCTCTTTTTTCCCCCCATAACTCCCCTCCACCCAGTTACCACCCCACCCTTCTCGCTCACTCCCCATCCACGGTCCTTATCCATAGGTGCACGATTTTTGTCCAGTCTCTTCCCGCATCCCCCTCACCCCTTTTCCCCCCAAGAATAGCCAGTCCACTCCCTTTCTATGCCCCTGATTCTATTATAATCACCAGTTCATTCTGTTCATCAGATTATTCACTTGATTTTCAGATTCACTTGTTGATAGATGTGTATTTGTTGTTCATAATTTGTACATTACCTTTTTCTTCTTCTTCCTCTTCTTAAAGGATACCTTTCAGCATTTCATATAATACTGGTTTGGTGGTGATGAACTCCTTTAGCTTTTCCTTATCTGTGAAGCTCTTTATCTGACCTTCAATTCTGAATGATAGCTTTGCTGGATAAAGTAATCTTGGCTGTAGGTTCTTGGCATTCATCACTTCGAATATTTCTTGCCACTCCCTTCTGGCCTGCAAAGTTTCTGTTGAGAAATCAGCTGACATTCATATGGGTACTCCCTTGTAGGTAACTGAGTTTCTTTCTCTTGCTGCTTTTAAGATTCTCTCTTTGTCTTTTGCTCTTGGCATTTTAATTATGATGTGTCTTGGTGTGGTCCTCTTTGGATTCCTTTTGTTTGGGGTTCTCTGCGCTTCCTGGACTTGTAAGTCTATTTCTTTCACCAGGTGGGGGAAGTTTTCTGTCATTATTTCTTCAAATAGGTTTTCAATATCTTGCTCTCTCTCTTCTTCTGGCACCCCTATAATTCTGATGTTGGTATGCTTGAAGCTGTCCCAGAGGCTCCTTACACTGTCTTCGTATTTTTGGATTCTTTTTTCATTTTGCTTTTCTGGCTGGGTGTTTTTTGCTTCTTCGTATTTCAAATCGTTGACTTGATTCTTACAACCCTCTAGTCTGCTGTTGGGAGTGTGTATAATATTCTTTATTTCAGTCAGTGTATGCTTAATTTCTAGTTGGTCCTTTATCACAACCTCGAGGGTCTCGTTAGATTTCTTGTAGATCTCATTAAGTTTATCGGCAGTTTCTAGAAAATTCTTGAAAAACCTTAAAAGTGTGGTTTTGAACTCTATATCCAGTAGTTTGCTTTCCTCCATTTCTGTCATTTGTGTCCTTTTTCTTTGTCTCCACATTTTTTATGCTTCCCTGTGTTGATAAAGTGTTTTTCTGTGCTAAGTGTCCTCTAGGGCCCAGTGGTTCAGCCTCCCCAATTACCTGAGGAGGACACTCTTGGTGAACCCCCTTGTGGGCTTTGTGCACAGTCTTGTTGTAGTTAAGCCTTCATTGTTGTAGTTATCACTGGGAGGAATTGACCTCCAGGCCAATTGGCTGTGAGAATCAGCTGTGTCTGCAGTGGGAGAACTTCTGTGCTGGAGACACCCCTCTGGGGCAGGACTTGCTTCAATGGGGCTTTGGTGCTCACAGAGTCTGCCCCTTGAGTGTGTCCTTTATGGTTCCATGGAGCTGTAAACTGGATGGTCCCATTCTGACCTCTGGTTTCCTGGCTCCTGGATCTCTAGGGAGGTGCTAATCTAGCCTTTGCCTGAGGCTATCCAGCAAAAGCCTCCCTGCAGGGCTTGGGCAGGGTGGGTCCCATGTGATCAACAGGGTGGGGCTAGGAGTTATGGCTGCTCTCAGTCTTGCCCTCAGAGGCTCTGCTTCTCAGTGCCCTGGTAATTGCTGCAAGCCCCTCTGAGAGAAAGCTGCCCTTGAGTTCCGACCGATGCCAGACAGTCCTGCTTCTCCCGTATGAGTCTGGGTCCCTAGAGACTCGCCCGGAACTGGAGCTCAGAGCCTGAGACTCCCTCCTGATTGAAAACAACAACCGCGCCTCAGCCGCCAGCCTGCTCCACATGCACCTCCGCACCTTTGTATTTTACTTCCGTACTGCACCTCCTCTGAGTCTCCGTATGCTTTTCGCTTTCCTTCTAGTTGTAGAATTTCCACTCAGCCAGCCTTCCTGTGGTTCTGGATGATGTCCGTTCCGTCCTTTAGTTGTATTTTTGAAGTGGTTGTTCGAGGCAGCAAACTCCGGTGTTTACCTATGCCTCCATCTTGGTTTCTCTCCAGGTTTTTTTTTTTTTTTAAGTTTATCTTTATTGTTGAAAGTATTACAGATGTCCTCTTTTTATTGCCCGTTGACCCACTCCACCCCACCACCCTCCCCAGGCCTTCACCGCACTATTGTCTGTGTCTATGGGTTACAAACATAAGTTCTTTGGTTAATCTCTTCCTGTCTACTCTTCCTTCTGAGATTCATTAATCTGTTGCATGCTGCAATGTCTCTGGATCTATTTGGTTCATCAGTTTATTTTGTTCATTATATTCCACATATAAGTGAGATCATATGATATTTGTCTTTCTGTTACTGGCTTATTTCCCTTTGTATAATACTCTCCAGGTCCCTCCATGCTGTCTCAAAGGGTAAGACATCCTTATTTTTTTTACAGCGGCATCCACCTTGATCTACACTCTTTTTACCAGGTTACCTGGCAACCACAAATCAAGTAATATTTCCAAAGTGAACTGCAAATTTGCAAACCTTTAAACTCTTATGGTCGTCTGCCAAATTTGATTATTGTGACTGAAACTCTGGAATCTTCAAATCACTAAGAAAACAGAAGCAGTCCCTTCTTATATGGTTTTTGGCCCAATGGGCACAATATTTTTCTGGGCAACAGTTGTATGTTTATAAAATTCAAGTGTACTGAAATTTTAAGAAAAATAAGGTTGTTCAAAGAACTTATAAAAAGCAACTTCTCAATCATACTCTCAAGAAAAATACAAATTAAAACTTCTTGAAATAAAAATCTCCACTTCACCCAGCTGGTGTGGCTTAGTGGTTGAGACTCGATTTATGAACTAGGAGGTTCAATTCCAGGTCAGGGCACATGCCTGTTTGCAGGCTCAATCCCCAGTAGGGGGCTTGCAGGAGGCAACCAATCAATGATTCTCTCTCATCATTGATGTTTCTATCTCTCAATCCCTCTCCCTCCCTCTCTGAAATGAATAAAAATATATATATATTTAAATCTCCACCTGTTAGACTGGCAAAATCCTAAAGTTTCACAACATACTCTACAGAGAAAAGAACACTCACACATTTCTGTGGGGATGCAAAATGGTACTATACTCTATTGAAAATAAATCTGGCAATATGTCACAAGTGTATATGAATCACTTATTAACTCAGCAATGCTACTTTTAGAGGAGTCTAAAGATAAAATGGCAAAAAAATACAAACAGACATACACAAGGCTATTCATCACAACACTATTTGTAAAAGCAAAAAACTTGAGAATAACCAAATGCTCATCACAGAGAACTAGTTGAATCAAGTATGGTATGTCCATATAATGGAGTACTGTGCAGCCATAAGAAAAAATGAGAATAATGTCTCTAAAGAACTATTGTGAAGTATTAAATAAAAAAAACAATGTGGAGTAAAGTTTGTATACTGTATATGCTACCATTTATCTAAGAAAAAGGGGACAACAAACACACATATCTGAATGTTATCTTTTAAATGTAAGAAATAATCATATGTAATGTAAGAAATAAATTATGATTTTTGTTTTAATGAGGCTGCCTACTGAGAAAAGGAGAAAATAAGGTTGAGGAGACAGGGAGAGAAGTAAAGCTTCTCTGAATACATATTGTTCTGTATATACTAGAGGCCTGGTGCATGAAATTCGTGCACAGGTAGGGTCCCTAGGCCTGGTCGGTGATCAGGGCTGATCGGGGCCTTCTGGCTGCCGGCCGGGGCCTCCCTTCCCTGGCTGCTGGCTGCTGGCTGGGGCCTTCCTTTGTTCCATGCCACCCACTGGTGGTCAGCACATGTCATAGCAAGTGGTCGAACTCCCAAGGGGACAATTTGCATATTGGGCTTTTATATAGAGCGACTTGAAATCATACAAATAGTTCACATGATTATGAAACAAAATTTAAATTTAAAAGCAATCCCTTAAAACTGAAAGAAAATTTGAACAAATGAACCTACTGTATGTCAAATAAAATACACAACCACACAGAAAGCAATTATTTCAACTGACTTTACAACACTGTAATTTGACTTCTGATTAGGATGTAGAAAGCTGGAAAGAGCATCCCTCCCACCAGAACAATGAGAAAAAAAAGTAGATAAATGACAAAATTTTAACTTTCCTTGAACCCATCAGAGAGCTGAAGTTATAGGGCTACCAAGTAGCCTACCAAATGAAATCTAAGGAAAGACAGGTGCTTCCAAGAAGAGATTGGACATGAGTACTAGCTCATCTGTAGCAAAGCACAAAGATAGCAAAACTCCTGACTAGATTGACTTAACTCCCATAGTAACAATATAGCAGAAAACTTGTATCATTTCCAGGGTGTCTCTACTGATCTTTACATGATGCCCAGCATTCAATAAAAAATTATCCCCACAAACATACACTCCCATCCACACACACAAAACCCACTGTGACAAAACAAAGCAATCAATAAAATCAGACTGACCCAAATGTTGTCATTAGCAGAAAAAAATACTTTTAAATAACTATAATTAGTATGTTAAAAGCACTAGTAAAGCTCTGGCCAGTGTGGCTCAGTTGGTTGGCATCATCCTGTGAACTGAAAATTTGCTGGTTCAATTCCTGGTAGGGCATATGCCTGGGTTAAGGGCTCATCCCCAATAGGGGGCATGCAGGAGGCAGCCAATTGATGTTTCACTCTCACATTGATGTTTATCTCCTCTCCCTCTCTCTTGTTCTCTATCTAGAAATCAATAAATTAACATTAAATTTTTAAAAAGCACTAGTAAAAATGTGTATGTACAAACTATGATTAATTTCTGCAGAGATGGAAGCTGTAAAGGTCAAAGGGTAATGCTAGAAATAAATAAACAGTAACAGATGAAGAGTGCCTTTAATAGCCTTTATCAGTAGACTCAACAGAGCCAAAGAAAGAAATCAGTGATAGGACAGCCACAATTATCCACACTAAAACAGAGAGAGAAGAGTTTAAAAAGAAAACATATATAGGACATAAATATATAAATACTAGAAGCTTGATGCACAAAATTCATGCAAGAGTAGGCCTTCCTTCCCCTGGCTGCCGGCACTGGCTTCCCTCCGGCACCCAGAACCCGGACTTCCCTCCAGCTGCCAGCAGGCACCCAGGTCTCGGCTTCCCTCTCAGCCCTGGCTTCATCCAGAAGGTCGTCCTGTCTAATTACCATATTATGCTTTTATTATTATATTTATGTGATTTATAAATTAAGATATGTAAAATCATGATGTTGTACATCTTAAATGTAAACAATGTTATATGTCAATTATATGTTAAAACTGGAGAAAGAAACAAAAAAATAGAATAGAGCATCCAAGAGCTGTGGATCAATATTAAGTGGTCTAATATGTATATAACGGGAATCCCAAAAAAAGAGAGAGATAATGGGTCTGAAGAAATATTTGAAAAGATAACAGCTAAAAATAATAGAAGACATCAAATGACAGACCCAAGCCCAGAGAACCCCAATCAAGAGAAATACCTAGACAGCTGTTGGGGGGGAGGGGGGTTGAAGCGGCTGGGTGGAAGAAGTAGAAGGATTGGTGGGAAAAAAGAGAGAAAAAAATGCATGAACACAGATAACACTGTGGTGATTGCTTGCGGGGAGAGGGGGAAGAGGGTATAGTGGGGATAAATGGTGATGGACAGAGACTTGAATTGGGGTGGTGATCACACAATACAGTATACAGATAATGTGTTGTAGAATTGTGCACTTGAAACCTGTATAATTTTGTTAATCAGTCATCCCAATAAATTCAATAAAAAGAAAAAAAAAAGAGAGAGAGCGAGAGAGAGAGAGAACTGCTTATGGACAAAACAAAATGGAAAAAATCCACCAACCTAGGCACAAACTACTGAAAACCAAGATAAAAAGGAAAATCTTGAGAAAGGGAAAAAGAAAGAGACTGCACTCATAGGAGCAAAGATTAGTAACATACATCTCACCCAAAACTACACAAGCCAGAAGACAATGGAGACACATTTAGAGTGCTAAAAGAATAAAACTGTCAACCCAGAATTCCAAACCCAACAACAATAGCTATGAAAAATGAAGATAAAATAAGGACTTTTATTCATACAATCAAGAGCTGAGACAATCATTACAAGAAATGTTAAAGGAAGTTCTTCAGGAAGGACTATGCTGTCAGAAGGAAACGTGGATTTACACAAGGAAATCAAGATTCTCCAGAAGTGGTGAAAATAAAGGTAAATATAAAAATATTTTTCTTATTAATTATTCTAAAAAATGATTACCTAAAGTAGGAGACACCAAACTTTTTCTGTAAAGGGCCCAATTACCAAACAGTAAATATTTTAAGCTTTGAAAGCCATATGATTTTTGTTGCAACTACTCAACTCTGCTGCTATAGCATGAAAGCAGTCAAAGACAATACATAAACCAGTGTGGCTGTGTTCCAATAAAATCTTATTCATAAAAATAGGTGGTGGGCCATATTTCAAATTATAAAAATATAACATTTAAAGATAATTGGAGAGGAGAAACCAAGATGGTGGCATAGGTAAACACCGGAGTTTGCTGCCTCGAACAACCACTTCAAAAATACAACTGAAAGACGAAACGGACATCATCCAGAATAAACTGATGAACCAAATAGATCCAGAGACATTGCAGCATGCAACAGATTGATGAATCTCAGAAGGAAGAGGAGACGGGAAGAGATTAACCAAAGAACTTATGTTTGTAACCCATGGACACAGACAATAGTGCGGTGAAGGCATGGGGAGGGTGGTGGGGTGAAGTGGGTCAACAGGCAATAAAAAGAGGACAATTGTAATACTTTCAACAATACAGATAAACTTAAAAAAAAACAAAACCCGGAGAGAAACCAAGATGGTGGCATAGGTAAACACCGGAGTTTGCTGCCTCGAACAACCACTTCAAAAATACAACTAAAGGACGGAACGGACATCATCCAGAACCACAGGAAGGCTGGCTGAGTGGAAATTCTACAACTAGAAGGAAAGCGAAAAGCATACGGAGACTCAGAGGAGGTGCAGTACGGAAGTAAAATACAAAGGTGCGGAGGTGCATGTGGAGCAGGCTGGCGGCTGAGGGCGCGGTTGTTGTTTTCAATCAGGAGGGAGTCTCAGGCTCTGAGCTCCAGTTCCGAGCGAGTCACTAGGGACCCAGACTCATACAGGAGAAGCGGGACTGTCTGGCATCGGTCAGAACTCAAGGGCAGCTTTCTCTCAGAGGAGCATGTAGCCATACCGGGACACTGGGAAGCAGAGCCTCTGAGGGCAAGACTGAGAGCAGCCATAACTGCTAGCCCCGCCCTGTTGATTCCATGGGACCCACCCTGCCCAAGCCCTGCAGGGAGGCTTTTGCTGGATAGCCTCAGGCAAAGGCTAGATTAGCACCTCCCTAGAGATCCAGGAGCCAGGAAACCAGAGGTCAGAATGGGACCATCCAGTTTACAGCTCCATGGAACCATAAAGGACACACTCAAGGGGCAGACTCTGTGAGCACCAAAGCCCCATTGAAGCAAGTCCTGCCCCAGAGGGGTGTCTCCAGCACAGAAGTTCTCCCACTGCAGACACAGCTGATTCTCACAGCCAATTGGCCTGGAGGTCAATTCCTCCCAGTGACAACTACAACAATGAAGGCTTAACTACAACAAGACTGTGCACAAAGCCCACAAGGGGGTGCACCAAGAGTGTCCTCCTCAGGTAATTGGGGAGGCTGAACCACTGGGCCCTAGAGGACACTTAGCACAGAAAAACACTTTATCAACACAGGGAAGCATAAAAAATGTGGAGACAAAGAAAAAGGACACAAATGACAGAAATGGAGGAAAGCAAACTACTGGATATAGAGTTCAAAACCACACTTTTAAGGTTTTTCAAGAATTTTCTAGAAACTGCCGATAAACTTAATGAGATCTACAAGAAATCTAACGAGACCCTCGAGGTTGTGATAAAGGACCAACTAGAAATTAAGCATACACTGACTGAAATAAAGAATATTATACACACTCCCAACAGCAGACTAGAGGGTTGTAAGAATCAAGTCAACGATTTGAAATACGAAGAAGCAAAAAACACCCAGCCAGAAAAGCAAAATGAAAAAAGAATCCAAAAATACGAAGACAGTGTAAGGAGCCTCTGGGACAGCTTCAAGCATACCAACATCAGAATTATAGGGGTGCCAGAAGAAGAGAGAGAGCAAGATATTGAAAACCTATTTGAAGAAATAATGACAGAAAACTTCCCCCACCTGGTGAAAGAAATAGACTTACAAGTCCAGGAAGCGCAGAGAACCCCAAACAAAAGGAATCCAAAGAGGACCACACCAAGACACATCATAATTAAAATGCCAAGAGCAAAAGACAAAGAGAGAATCTTAAAAGCAGCAAGAGAAAGAAACTCAGTTACCTACAAGGGAGTACCCATATGAATGTCAGCTGATTTCTCAACAGAAACTTTGCAGGCCAGAAGGGAGTGGCAAGAAATATTCGAAGTGATGAATGCCAAGAACCTACAGCCAAGATTACTTTATCCAGCAAAGCTATCATTCAGAATTGAAGGTCAGATAAAGAGCTTCACAGATAAGAAAAAGCTAAAGGAGTTCATCACCACCAAACCAGTATTATATGAAATGCTGAAAGGTATTCTTTAAGAAGAGGAAGAAGAAGAAAAAGGTAAAGATACAAATTATGAACAACAAATACACATCTATCAACAAGTGAATCTGAAAATCAAGTGAATAATCTGATGAACAGAATGAACTGGTGATTATAATAGAATCGGGGCATAGAAAGGGAGTGGACTGGCTATTCTTGGGGAGGAAAGGGGTGAGGGGGATGCGGGAAGAGACTGGACAAAAATTGTGCACCTATGGATGAGAACAGTGTGGGGAGGGGGAGGGCAGAGGATGAGGTGGGATCTGGGTGGAGGGGAGCTATGGGGGAAGAACAGAGAAAAAACTGTAATAATCTGAACAATAAAGATTTAATTATTTTTTTAAAAAAAGGAGAAAAAATTTTAAAAAATAAAGATAATTGGAAATTTGAACACTGACAATGTTCAAATTGGCAATGTAACAAGATATTTAATATAAGGGAATTGTTAATTTTTTAGATATACTAAACGATATTGTGGTTGTTCTTTAAAACAGAATTATCTTTAAGAGATATGTATTAAATATTTACTAATGTAACAATGCCCAAGATTTGCTTCAAAATAGTACAGAAGGCTCCCTGGCCGGTGTAGCTCAATTGGTTGGAGCATTGTCCCATACACTAAAAGGTGGCGGGTTCAATTCTCAGTCAGGGCACATACCTAGTTTGTGGCTTTGATCCCCGGTCAGGGTGCATAGAGAAGGCAATCGATTGATGTTTTTTCTCTCACATGTACGTTTCTCTTTCCCCCTCCCCTCACTTCTTCTGAAAAAATCAATTTAAAACATAGTATAGAAGGGAGGTGAATCAGATATAGAAGAAAGAAGATTGCCATAAATTGATAATTATTGAAGGTATATACATCAGGGTCCATTTTACCATTCTACTTTTGTATATGTCTGAAATTTTTCTTAATAAAAAGTTTAAAAACAAACAATCCTAATTTAAGGTATCATCTAAGTTCTTTTTTATTCTTGCCCTACTCCCCCAACGAGAATGAACCTAAAATAATAAAGCCTCTAGATCTTAAGAGTTTACAGGACATCTGTGGATAGAGGATTACACTACACATATCACAAGGATACAATGGGTCATATACAGAAAGTGGAGAATTCAACAAGACAAATGACTGAATTTAAACAAATTATTTAAAAGAGAAGAACACACATATTAAAAGAGACTTAAGAGACACTAACCAAATGCAATTTGTTGACCTTGTTTGAATTCTGATTTGGACACACTGTAAAAGCACATGTTTTTTTTGTGTGTTTTTTTTTTTTTAAATTGAGAGATGAGAGGATACTTCCAAAATGGCGACCAGCAGGAAGGTAGGGAGGGAGAGAGTGTGAGAGCGCAAGGAAGTGATAAAGGAGTGTGTGGACGCCTGTGGTGTGTGTGTATGAGCTAGGGACAGTTAGATTCTGCAGGTCTTCTAAGGGGCTGCTAAACCGGGCAGTCTTAGGCCGCGGAGTCCCGCTCCCTGCGCCGACACTCCTGGGCGGCCAGCACAGACACAGCGACCATGCCATCTTGGGAAACAGAGCTGCTTGAGACTAGGATCCTGGCCTCAGCACCACCCAGTCTGATCTCAGATGCATACCAGGACCCTGCAGCCACTGGGGACAGAGACCTGTGACCACAGCTACAGACCTGCGGACACCAAAAGTTCAGAAATCCCCGGGGCAGATCCGTGAGTAACAGAGCCCATTCCCCCTTCCCGCAGGCTTGGAGGCAGCTCCAGAGTAACTAACTGATAGACCCACCCCTTGATGGGCCTCAGCTCTCCAGGATCTTTAGCCTGGAAGTGCGCGAGCACCTTGGAACTGATCCTACATGCACTGCCAGCTTCTGAGCCCTGGGCTGGAAGCAAACGCGCGAACCCCAGGAACTGAGCCTAGGCGCACTGCCGGCTTCTGAGCCCTGGGCTGGGAGCAATCATGCGAACAACGGGAATTTGTCCCACATATCACAGGCCCAGGGACCCCGATTCTCTGGGCAGGTGGCAGCACCAAGCACCAGTGACTTGACTGTGTTTCTTTTCACCTGCGCCTGAGATCCTGATTTCCTGTGCATTCATACTAAGAGCCAGTGACTCCAATTACTGGTGCAAGGGCACACAGGGACCCTGATTCTCAAGGCAAGGTCGCGCGAAGCAACAGAGACTCTGATACTGGATTCTGGGGAACTCTGACTCCTGGCACACGCTAGGGGGCTCTGGTTTTCAACACGCTTCAGGGGGGTCTCTGTTTCAGCACGGTGCAGGTAGGGTCCCTGATTCTAAGGGCGCATACGAGGCCACATTGAGCGCTGACAACACTGACTCTGAGCGAGCCTGGATCCCACCAACCCACAACAACCACACTTCCTAGTGTCAGAGCTCTTCAGTGACACTAGGGTGGTGGGAGGCTCCCACTGCACACGGCCCAGGCCCACACAACTCGACGTTTGAACCATAGGGAGATAATCAGAATGAAGAGACGAAACAACACCCAGAGGAAAGACAATGAGGAGTCACCAAGAAAGGACATTAATGAAGTTGAAGCATGCAACATGACAGAAAAAGAATTCAGAATAATGGTTGTACAATTCATTCACCGGATGGAAGAGAAAATCAACAACCTATGCAAGAATCAGGAAGAAATGAAAAGTGATATAGCCACAATCAAAAACACCATGGAAAGTTTCAAGAGCAGACTAGAAGAAGCAGAGGACCGAATTAGTGAATTAGAAGATAAGGCAGAGAAACAAGCTCAATCTGAACAGCAACTGGAGAAAAAAATTAAAAAGCAGAAGGAGAGCCTAAGGGAGCTTCAGGACAACATGAAACGAAGTAACATACGTATAATAGGGCTGCAAGAAGGACAAGAAGACCAGCAAGGATTAGAAAATCTATTTGAAGAAATAATGTCAGAAAACTTCCCAGATATGGGGAAGAAAAAAGTTACACAAGTACAGAGAGTCCCAGGCAAGATGAACCCCAAAAGACCCACACCAAGACAAATCATAATAACGATGGCAAATGTACAAGACAAAGACAGAATCTTAAAGGCTGCAAGAGAGAAACAGAGAGTTACCTACAAAGGATCCCCCACCAGATTATCAAATGATTTCTCAACAGAAACACATCAGGCCAGAAAAGAATGGACAGAAATTTACAAAGTGATGCAAAGCAAAGGACTGAATCCAAGAATACTCGATCCAGCAAGGCTAACATTCAAAATTGAAGGGGAAATAAGAAGCTTCACAGACAAAAAAAGGCTAAGGGAGTTTATCACCATCAAGCCAGCAATGCAAGAAATGCTAAAGGGACTGGTGTAAAAAGAAGAACTAAAAAGCCCAGAAAGAAAACATCCACACAAAAAATAGAAATGGCTACAAACAAGTACCTTTCAATAATAACTTTAAACGTAAATGGACTAAATGGTCCAATCAAAAGACATCGAGTGGCTGAATGGATAAAAAAACATGACCCATATATTTGCTGTCTACAAGAGACCCACCTCATTAGAAGGGACTCACACAGACTGAAAGTGAAGGGATGGAAAAACATCTTTCAGGCAAATGGAAATGAAAAAAAAGCTGGGGTAGCAATACTTATATCAGACAAAATAGACCTCAAAGTGAAGGCCATAACAAGAGATAAGAAAGACCACTTCATAATACTAAAGGGATCAATACAACAAGAGGATATAACCCTGATAAACATATATGCACCCAATGCAGGAGCACCCAGATACATAAGAAAACTCCTGGAAGATATCAGGGGAGAGATCGACAACAATACAATCATAGTAGGGGACTTTAATACACCACTGACATCAATGGATAAATCCGCTAGACAAAAACTCAGCAAAGAAACAGCAATCCTAAATGACTCACTAGATCAGATGGACTTAATTGACATCTTCAGATCACTTCACCCCGAAGCCACAAAATATATGTTCTTATCAAGTGCTCATGGGACATCTTCAAAAATAGACCACATATTGGGTCACAAACAAAGTCTCCCCAAATTCAAGAAGACTGAAATCACACCAAGCATCTTCTCAGACCACAAGGCCATAATATTAAAAATAAACTACAATAAAACAACTCAAAATACTCAAACACTTGGAAGCTGAATAGCACATTATTAAATATTGATTGGGTTACCAATGAGATCAAAGAAGAAATTCAAAACATCCTGGAAACTAATGACAATGAAAACACAACAATCCAAAACCTTTGGGACACAATGAAAGCAGTCCTGAGAGGGAAGTTTATAGCTCTACAGGCCTATCTCAACAAACAAGAAAAAATGGTAGTAAATCATCTAAATCTACAGCTCAAAGAATTAGAAAGAGAGCAACAAGAAAACCCCAGAGTGAGCAGAAGGAAGGAGATAATAAAGATCAGAGCAGAAATAAATGACATAGAGACCAAAAAAACAATGCACAAAATCAATGAAACAAAGAGCTGGTTCTTTGAAAGGATAAACAAGATTGACAAACCTCTAGCCAGGCTCACCAAGAAGCAAAGAGAGAGGACCCAAATAAACAAAATCAGAAATGACAGAGGCGAAATAACAACAGACCCCACAGAAATACAAATGATTGTTAAAAAATACTATGGACACCTCTACTCCAACAAAATAGACAACCTGGAGGAAATGGACATATTCCTAGATAAATACAACCTTCCAAAACTTGATCAGGAAGAATCTAAAAATCTCAATAGGCCAATAACTATGGAAGAAATTGAAGCAGTCATCAAAAAGATTCCAGCAAACAAAAGCCCAGGACCAGACGGCTTCACAGGGGAGTTTTACCAAACATTCAAGGAAGAACTAAAACCTATCCTCCTCAGACTACTACAAAAAATCCAAGAGGAAGGAACACTTCCAAGCTCATTCAATGAAGCCAGCATCACCCTAATACCAAAACCAGGTAAAGACAACACAATGAAAGAGAATTACAGGCCAATATCCCTCATGAACATAGATGCCAAAATCCTCAACAAAATCTTAGCAAATCGGATCCAGCAGTACAGCAGAAAGATCATATACCACGATCACGTAGGATTTATCCCAGGGATGCAAGGATGGTACAATATCCACAAATCAATAAACGTGATACATCACATAAACAAATTGAAAGAAAAAACCACATGGTCATATCAATTGATGCAGAAAAAGCATTTGACAAAATTCAACACCCATTTTTGATAAAAGCTCTCAGCAAGGTGGGAGTAGAAGGATCATACCTCAACATAATAAAAGCCATATATGACAGGCCCACAGCCAACATCATACTCAATGGACAAAAACTAACACCATTTCCCCTAAGAACAGGAACAAGACAGGGATGCCCACTCTCACCACTCCTGTTCGACATAGTACTGGCAGTATTAGCCATTGCAATTAGACAAGAAGAACAAATAAAAGGCATCCAAATTGGAAAAGAAGAAGTAAAACTGTCCTTATTTGCAGATGACATGATATTATACTTAAAAAACCCTAAAGACTCCATCAATAAACTATTAGTCTTAATAAAAGAATTCAGCAATGTGGCAGGATACAAAATTAACACCAAGAATCTATGGCATTTCTATACACCAATAGTGAATGTGCAGAAAGAGAGACTAAAAAAGCAATCCCATTTACCATCGCACCAAAAAAATTAAGCTACCTAGGAATAAACTTAACTAAAGAGGTAAAAGACCTCTACTCAGAAAACTACAGGACATTGAAAAAAGAGATAGAGGAAGACATAAAGAGATGGAAGAACATACCATGTTCTTGGATTGGTATAATCAACATCATTAAAATGTCCATACTGCCCAAAGCAATCTATAAATTCAACGCACTTCCCATTAAAATACCAATGGCATATTTCACAGACCTAGAACGTACTCTCCAAAAATTCATCTGGAATAAAAAATGACCCCGAATAGTTGCAGCGATCCTGAGAAAGAACAAAGTAGGTAGGATCTCAATACCAGATATCAAGCTGTATTACAAAGCCACTGTTCTCAAAACTGCCTGGTACTGGCACAAGAACAGACATATAGATCAATGGAATAGAATAGAGAGCCCAGAAATCAGCCCCAACCAATACACTCAATTAATATTTGACAAAGGAGGCAAGACCATACAATGGAGTCAAGACAGTCTCTTCAATAAATGGTGTTGGGAAAATTAGACAGATACATGCAAGAAAATGAAACTAGACCACCAACTTACACCATACACAAAAATAAACTCAAAATGGATAAAGGACTTAAATATACGACGGGAAACCATACAAATACTAGAAGAATCCAAAGGCAACAAAATCTCAGACATATGCTGAAGCAATTTCTTCACCGATACAGCTCCTAGGGCATTGGAAACTAAAGAGAAAATAAACAAATGGGACTACATCAAAATAAAAAGCTTCTGCACAGCAAAAGAAACCATCAACAAAACAACAAGAAAACCCACTGTGTGGGAAAACATATTTGCCAATGTCATATCTGATAAGGGCCTAATCTCCAAAATTTATAGGGAACTCATACAACTTAACAAAAGGAAGATAAACAATCCAATCAAAAAATGGGCAAAGGACCTAAATAGACACCTTTCAAAAGAGGACATTCAGAAAGCCAAGAGACATATGAAAACATGCTCAAAGTCACTAATCATCCGAGAGATGCAAATCAAAACAACAATGAGGTACCATCTCACACCTGTCAGACTGGCTATCATCAACAAATCAACAAACGGCAAGTGCTGGAGAGGATGTGGAGAAAAAGGAACACTTGTGCACTGCTGGTGGGAATGCAGACTGGTGCAGCCACTATGGAAGACAGTATGGAGTTTCCTCAAAAAACTACAAATGGAACTCCCATTTGACCCTGTGATCCCACTTCTAGGAATATATCCCAGGAAACCAGAAACACCAATCAGAAAGGATATATGCACCCCTATGTTCATAGCAGCACAATTCACCATAGCTAAGATCTGGAAACAGCCTAAGTGCCCATCTGTAGATGAATGGATTAGAAAACTGTGGTACATCTACACGATGGAATACTATGCTGCTATAAAAAAGAAGGAACTCTTACCATTTGCAACAGCATGGATGGAACTGGAGAGCATTATGCTAAGTGAAATAAGCCAGTCAATGAAGGAAAAATACCACATGATGTCACTCATTTCTGGATAATAAAGACCATTATAAACTTATGAACAAAACTAGATACAGAGGCAGAGCTGCCTCGAACAGACAGTCAAACTACAGCAGGAAGGCTGGGGAGGGTGGGAGGGCAGGAGGGGGGTGGGTAAGAGATCAACCAAAGGACTTGCATGCATGCATATAAGCATAACCAATGGACATAAGACACTGGGGGGTAGGGGAGGCCAGGGGATTGTCAAGGGCGGGGGGGAAAAAAAGGAGACATATGCAATACTTTTTGTAATACTTTAAGCAATAAAAAAAAAATAATAATAAAATGATAATGGGAGATAAAAAAAAAATGAAGGAGTAGATAAAGAAGAGGTTTACTCAGCCAAAAAAAAATAAAAATTGAGAGATGAACATAGATTAGATGACAATAAGGAATAATAATAGCTGGGTTTTTGTTTGTTTCTATTAGCAATAATCGCGCCTCGGATAAACTTCATTGGCTAAGATACTGCCACTGTGCAAAGCAATGGGGTTTTTGTTTTTGTTGTTGCTAATCCTCACCTGAGGATATTTTTCCTATTAATTTCTTTTAGAGAGAATGAAAGGCAGGGGGAGAGACAGAGAGAGAGAAACATCGACGTGACTGAGATACATAGATTGACTGCTTCCTGCACACACCCCAACCAGGGCTGGGGATCAAGCCTGCAACCCAAGCACCTGCGCTTGACCATATTTGAACCTGCCACCCTTAAGTATGAGGACCAGTGCTGCAATTCTTAGTTTTGTTACGTGTGATAAGAATGAAAACAAAGCGAGCAGGAAGTGGGGGTGGGGGGGGGAGTCCGTACCTGGAGGAGGAGGAGGAGGAGGAGGAGGAGGAGAAAAGTCTCTACCTGTTAGAGAAACATACTAAAGTATTTCCCGGTGAAGTGATAAGTCTGGGATTTGTTTTAAAACATTCAGAAATGATCATGAGGGGAATCCGAGATGGTGGCCGACGGGACAGCAGGCTGCAAGACAGTATGTGAGAGCGAAAGGAGAGTGTGTGAAGTGCGGGGAGTGTCTGTATTTGTGAGGGACAATTATTTTCCACAGGACTGTTGGGGACTGGTGGAACTGCTCCCCTGGCTGGGTAGCCTCTACTACTGTTGAAATGTCTCCCAGAGCGGCTGGCCCTGCCGCAGAGAACACGCTATCTTGAAGAGGAGAGCTGCTGTGATTGTAAACCCAGCCTTATCTTCAACCAGTGAGATCTCAGATACCTCCCAGGACCCTAAAACCACAACGCCCAGGGACCAGCTGCCTCAGCTGCGAACCCAAAAACACCGAGACTCCAGCCTCCCTAGCCGAGGGTGCCTAAAAAGTTTGTCCAGGGGGAGACAAAATGGCGGTGCAATAGATAGACATGTGCCGAGGCTTGTCCCAGAGCAGATAGAACGAGCAACTAAATCGAATAACATCCACCCCAAATTGGTGAAGTAGTCACAGCTGGTGAGACAATTTGCAGCCGGGAAGGGCAGAGGACACCTGGAGAATGGTAAAATCAGCGATCTGGGCTGGGAGAACTTCGAGACCTCCAAGCCCAGATGGTCAGAGAGAAACCGCACTGCTCTGAGGCAACATCCCTTGGATCAGGCACAGTGTCTGAGAGTGGAAAGGCGGTCCGCAGAACTACGGGTGGAAGAGGATTCTAGATCTAGGTACACAGTCACAACAGACTAATCCCAGAGGGGGCATTCAGGACGGCTGCCCAGACCACAGGGTGCCGGGAGGAGAGAGGCTCGCAGAAGCACAGTTCTTTCCCCTCTTTGTGGTCTTTGCTTTTCTTCGCTGAAACATAGGACCTTTCGGATACTGACATTCACCCATGGCTGAAGTGAAGGAGGAGGTGCAGACTTGTGGAGTCTGTGGAGAGGCTGGGGTGAGAAGGCCCGAGAGAGGTGGCCTCAAGTCTGGCGCTGAGTCATACCTGACGTGGGGGACCTAGGTAACCATTTTCTCCTGAAGAGATAGCCCCTTCCTGCTGTTTCCAGACAACCAATACAGCCACACGCAGACTATGCCCTGAGTGGTACAAAGGATAAAGAAAAAAATCTGAATAGTCCCTAGGAGTCCACAGGGACTGGCCTAAAGGGAGGCCTTCAGTCCCAGCAACAGGAAACTGAGAAACCACAGACCATACGGAAGAGTTGGATCTTAAACCAGCCAAAGGAATGACACTTCACTTTTTTATTTTTATTTTATTATTACTTTGTTATCTCTTTTTTTCTTTATTTTCCTTTTTTCATTTGTTTCTTTGTTTTATATTTCTTTTCACATTATTTTTCTATCATTCTAATTTATTTTATTTTATTCTATTTTTTAATCAATTTTTTAAAATTTATTATTATTATTATTATTCTCTATTTCTTCTTATCCACTCATACTCTTTCCACTTCCTTGCTGGGAGCCGGTCCATCCTTGCTGTTTCAAGGGACCTGGCATATATGGCATACTGTTCTTAATATGTTTGCTCACCTTCTTGGCACTATGTGTTTTAACCAAGGTCTCTGAGAAAGGTTGTTTCCCCAGGTAGGGATTTTCCCCTGAAGTTAGGGAGGGAATAAAACCTCTTAACTAAGTGCCAGGCGGGTAATTAATCACTTTAACTACGAACAATCATGCTTAAGCTACATAATCTTTACTCCCTGGAATGGAGATAAGAAACGCCCTAACCTTTGGAATAGAGATTGATAGGATTGGAGTCAACTGGTATAAATACAGATGTAACAAGACAACAGAACACAGAACCCACACAGAACCTACAGACAGAAGAACTTTGCTGGAGAGAACATGGCAAAAGATCCTGGACTGAACCTGACTACAGAAATTGGCAAAAGAACCTGACTAGAACCTGGTGACTGAACCTGGCTGGAGAACCTGGACAGAACCTGGCTGGAGAACCTAGCGAGGGAACATGGCTACAGAACCTGGCTGGAGAACCTGGAGAACCTAGCAAGAGAACATGGACACAGAACCTAGCTGGAGATCCTAAGCAGAACTTCGCTGGAGATCCAGACCAGAACTTGGCTGGAGATCCTGGCTAGAGATCCTGGCTAGGCTGCTGATCAACTGAACGCTGTCTCTGTGTCATTCCTTCTTCGCCGACTCCATCCACACCTTTGGGGACCCCTGGACCTGCTGGGGTTGGACCCCAGCACTTCCTCTATACTGAACTAAGGTCCTCCCCATATTCATCCAATTCTTAACCTTACTTTCTGTATATAAGATTCTGCCCCCACCCTCTTTACTGGGAATTTAGTGTTTGTATATTACGGTTTACCTGTTTGTTCTCTGGTGTTTTCTCCAAATATATATATATATATATATATATATATATATATATATATATATATATATATATATTCTTTTTTTCCTTTTTCTTCTTTTTCTTTTCTCTCATACAATTTTTTTCTCTCTTCGATATCATTTGTGCTCTCTTTTCTCTCCCCTAATTCTCTTTTCTCTAGTGGTCACTTATATTGGGGTTATTGGTATCATGAATACTTTCATGTTTTATTCCCATTGTGTTGTGTCTTGTCGAGGTGAATTTCATCCTGTTTGGCCAATGTGCTAGAGCAGTGGTTCTCAACCTTCTGGCCCTTTAAATACAGTTCCTCATGTTGTGACCCAACCATAAAATTATTTTCGTTGCTACTTCATAACTGTAATGTTGCTACTGTTATGAATCGTAATGTAAATATCTGATATACAGGATGGTCTTAGGCGACTCCTGTGAAAGGGTCGTTCGACCGCCAAAGGGGTCGCGACCCACAGGTTGAGAACCGCTGTGCGCGAGAGCAAGCCACATAACCAACACCTGGAAAGGAGACTCCATCCACAAATGGGATAATTACACTTTAGACTTAACTACAGAGGCAGGAAGAAGGCGGCAGTGAGGAAGAGAGCGTGAATGAGTGAGGGAGCAAAAGAGGAGTGTGCGGTCATGGGTGTGGGTGTGTGTGTGTGTGTGTGTGTGACTGAGGTACAGTTAGATCCTGCAGGACCTTTGGGGGCAGGCTAACCAGGCTTGCCTAACTAGGAAGCCTCTGCTACTATTGCAAACAGTCCTGGCGCGGCTGGCACTTTGTCAGAGGCCTCGCCTTTTTGAAGCGGAGAGCTGCTGTGACTGGGAGCTCAGTCACACCTCCACCCAGGGTGCTCTCAGATAACATCCAGGACTCTATAGCCACCCCCGCAAGGGACCTGCTACCTTGGTTGCAGTCCCACAGTCCCGCAACAAACAAGAAAAAATGGTAGTAAAAAACAGAAAAAATGGTAGTAAATCATCTAACTCTACAACTTAAAGAATTAGAAAGAGAGCTACAAGAAAAGCGCAGAGCAGAAGGAAGGAGATAATAAAGATCAGAGCAGAAATAAATGACATAGAGATCAAAACTACAATACAAAAGATCAATGAAACCAAGAGCTGGTTCTTTGAAAGCATAAACAAGATCGATGGACCTCTAGCCAGGCTCAACAAGAAGCAAAGAAAGAGGACCCAAATAAACAAAATCAGAAATGAAAGAGGAGAAATAACAACAGACCCCACAGAAATACAAAAGATTCTTAAAAAATACTATGAACAACTCTACTCCAACAAACTAGACAACCTGGAGTAATGGACATATTCCTAGAAAAATATAACCTTTCAAAACTCAATCAGGAAGAATCTAAAAATCTCAATAGGCTGATGACTATGGCAGAAATTGAAGCAACCATCAAAAAGCTCCCAGCAATCAAAAGCCTGGGGCCAGATGGCTTAACAGGGGAGTTTTACCAAACATTCAAGGAAGAACTAAAACTTATCCTCCCCAGACTTTTCCAAAAAATTCAAGAGGAAGGAACATTTCCAAGCTCATTCTATGAAGCCAGCATTACCCTAATACCAAAACCAGATAAAGACAACACAATGAAAGAGAACTACAGGCCAATATCCCTCATGAACATAGAAGACAAAATCCTCAACAAAATTCAAGCAAATCAGATCCAGCATTACATCAAAAAGATCATACATTATGAACAAGTAGGATTTATCTCAGGGATGCAAGGATGGTATAATATCCACAAATCAATAAATGTGATACATCACATAAACGAACTGAGAGATAAAAATCACATAGTCATATCAGTTGATGCAGAAAAAGCATTTGACAAAATCCAACACCCTTTCTTGATAAAAACCCTCAGCAAAATGGGAATAGAGGGATCATACCTCAATATAATAAAAGCCTTATATGACAAACCAACAGCCAACATCATACTCAATGGGCAAAAACTAAAACCATTTCACCTAAGAACAGAAATGAGAGCGAGATGCCCACTTTCACCACTCCTGTTTACATAGTTCTGGAAGTGCTAGCCATAGCAATTAGACAAGAAGAAGAAATAAAAAGGTATCCAAATTGGAAAAGAAGGCACAAAACTGTCATAATTTGCGATGACATGATACTGTACATAGAAAACCCCAAAGACTCCATCGAAAAAATAATTAAACCTAATAAATGAATTTGGCCATGTAGCATGATACAAAATTAAAGCCAATAAATCTATGGCATTTCTATACACCAATAGTGAAGTTACAGAAAGAGAGACTAAAAAAACAATCCCATTTACCATCGCACCAAAAATATTAAGATACCTAGGAGTAAACTTAACTAAGGACGTAAAAGCCCTGTACTTGGACAACTACAGGACACTGAAAAAAGAGATAGAAGAAGACATAAACAGATGGAAGAACAAACCATGTTCATGAATTGGTAGAATCAACATCATTAAAATGCCCATACTACCCAAAGCAATCTATAGATTCAATGCACTCCCCATAAAAATACCAACGGCATATTTCACAGACCTAGAATGAACTCTCCAAAAGTTCATCTGGAATTAAAAAAAAAAAAAAAAAAAAAAAAAAAAAAGACCCTGAATAGCCACAGCAATCCTGAGAAAGAAAAACAAAGTAGGAGGGCTCTCAATACCAGATATCAAGCTATATTACCAAGCCACGATTCTCAAAACTGCCTGGTACTGGCACAAGAGCAGACATATAAACCAATGGAACAGAACAGAGAACCCAGAAATCGACCCAAACCATTATGTTCAATTAGCATTTGACAAAGGAGGCAAGGGTATACACCGAAGTCAAGACAGTCTCTTCAATGCCGAACCGGTTTGGCTCAGTGGATAGAGCGTCGGCCTGCGGACTCAAGGGTCCCAGGTTCGATTCCGGTCAAGGGCATGTACCTTGGTTGCGGGCACATCCCCACTGGGGATGTGCAGGAGGCAGCTGATCGATGTTTCTGTCTCATCGATGTTTCTAACTCTCTATCCCTCTCCCTTCTTCTCTGTAAAAAATCAATAAAATATATTTTAAAAAAAAAAAGACAGTCTCTTCAATAAATAGTGCTGGGAAAATTTGGTCAGATACATGCAAAAAAATGAAACTAGATCACCAACTTACACCATACACAAAATTAAACTCAAAATGGATAAAGGACTTAAATGTAAGATGGGAAACCATAAAAATTCTACAAGACTCCTTAGGCAGCAAATATCAGACATATGTCATAGCAATATCTTTACAGACACAGCTCCTAGGGCAATGGAGACTAAGGAGAAAATAAACAAATGGGACATCATCAAAATAAAAAGCTTCTGCACAGCAAAAGAAACCATCAACAAAACAACAAGAAAGCCCACTGCTTGGGAGAACATATTTGCCAATGCTATTTCAGATAAAGGTTTAATCTCCAAAATTTACAGAGAACTCATACAACTTAACAAAAGGAAGATAAATGATCCAATCAAAAATGGGCAAAGGACCTAAAGTAGACACTCTACGTAAGACACATAAAGAAGGCTGAGAGACATATGAAAACATGCTCAAAGTCACTAATCATCTGAGAGATGCAAATCAAAACAACAATGAGGTACCATCTCACACCTGTCAGAATGGCCATCATCAACAAACCAACAAAGAACAAGTACTGTCGAGGATGTGGAGAAAAAGGAACTCTCATGCACTGCTGGTGGAAATGCAGGCTGGTGCATCCACTGTGAAGAACAGTATGGAGTTTCCTCAAAACACTAAAAATGGAACTCCCATTTGACCCAGTGACCCCACTTCTAGGAATATATCCCAAGAAACCAGAAACGCCAATCAGAAAGGGTATATGCACCCCTATGTTCATAGCAGCACAATTCACCATAGCTAAGATTTGGAATCAGCCTAAGTGCCCATCAGCAGATGAGTGGATTAAAAAACAGTGGTACATCTACACAATGGAATACTACGCGGCGGTAAAAAAGAAGGAATTCTTACCATTTGCAACAGCATGGATGGTACTGGAGAGGATTATGCTAAGTGAAATAAGCCAGTCAGAGAAAGATAAATATCACATGATCTCACTCATTTATGGAATATAATGCAGGCAGTAAAAAAGAAGGAATTCTTACCATTTGCAACAGCATGGATGGTACTGGAGAGGATTATGCTAAGTGAAATAAGCCAGTCAGAGAAAGATAACTATCACATGATCTCACTCATTTATGGAATATAATGCACAACATAAACTGAAAAACAAAAACAGATCCAGAGACAGAGAAGCATCGATCAGACCGTCAAACCTCAGAGGGGAGGTAGGGGAGGGTTAGGGTAAGGGGGAGAGATCAACCAAAGGACTTGTATGCATGCATATAAGCCTAACCAATGGACACAGACACCAGGGGGGTGAAGGCATGAGTGGGGGTTGAGTCCGCATTGGGGGGATAAGGATACATATGTAACACCTTAATTAATAAAGAAAAAAAATAAATACTAAAAAAAAAAACACACCAAAAAACTGTGCTACATCTACACAATGGAATACTACACCATTATAAAAAAGAAGGAATTTTTACCATTTTCAATAATATGGATGGAACTGGAGAGCATTAGGCTAAGTGAAATAAGCCAGTCAGAGAAAGATAAATATCACATGATCTCACTCATATGTGGGATATAATGATCAACATAATTTGATGAACAAAAATAGATCCAGAGTCAAATGGCAGGGGAGGTGCGGGCGGTTAGGGAGCCATCAAAGGACTTGTGTGCATGCATATTAGCATAATCAATGGACACAGAAACTGGGTCGGTTGGGCTTGCCCAGATTGGGAATAGCTGGGGGTGGGGGTCAATCGGGGAAAAAGGACACATAAGTAAAACTTTAGACAATTAAAAAAAAAGAAATGATCATGAAAGATTGAAGAACCATTACAGATTGAAGGAAACTACAGAAAAAAAGAAAAGAAAAAAAACTAAAAGCATTGTGAATCCTGGGTAAGATCCTGGAACAAAAAAAAAGGATATTAGTAGAAAAACTTTAAAATTTGAGTAAGTTCTGGAGCTAATAGTGTTGTACCAATATTAATTACTTAGTTTTGATATTGTTCTGTGGTTATACACAAAGTTAACATTAGAGGAAGCTGGTACGGGGTAAATAAAAACTCTTACATTTTTGCAACTTTTCTGCATGTCCAAAATTAGTTCAAAATAAAAATCTTAAAACAGTACTACAGAAAAAAATATGACGGGGAGACAGATGAAATAAAAACAGTGAATGTTGCCCCACCTGTGTGACTCAGGGATTGAGTGTAGACCTATGAACTAGGAAGTCAAGATTCAATTCAGGGTCAGGGCACATGCCCAGGTTTCGGGCTTGATCCCCAGTAGGGGGTGTGCAGAGGCACCAATTGATTCTCTCATCATTGATGTTTCTATCTCTCCTTCTCCCTTCCTCTCTAAAAATCAATAAACATTTTTTAAAAAAATAGCTGAATGTTGATAGGTACATGGGTTCATTATACTTTATTTAATTATATTAAAGCTTCAGTAATAAAGTTTAATAACATATCACTTCCTTATTTCTGCCACTCCTTCAATGTACTCTCCTTCCTCTCCCCAAACTGCTCTTCACTCTCTCACTCAATCCTTTGTAAGCTGCCACTGGCTTTTCCACAACTTTAATGACACTGTTCTCTAATAGTGACCTCATAAACAAGAAATAAAGGATCCTTTCTTAGTTTCACCCTCTTTGAATATTCTGCAACCTTTAATGGTAAGCCACCCCCTTTTTGAACCCATATTCTCTCTTCACTACTATACTACCTTTTCAAGTTCCAGAATTGCTTATTTTGAGTTTTCTTGATGCCTGCTAATGCTAGGGAGGCAGGGCAGGGCAGTGCAGAAGGAATGGTCTTTGAAGAGAAACAGGGCTCTTCCCTCACCTGGAAACACTGCTATAAGAATTATATAACACCTGCATAACATCTAACACATTATCAATGTTCAACATACTGTATTTTATTGTATTTGGAGAGTTTTGCTTAAGAGTGCAGGCTCCTGGAGCCAGAAAGTCTGGGTTCAAATCCCAGCTCCACCATTTACTATCTGTGTGACACTGAGATTCCTTAACCTCTCTGTACCTCAATTTCCTCATTTATAAAACTGAAATAATGCCCTAACCCAGTGGTCGGCAAACTCATTAGTCAACAGAGCCAAATATCAACAGTATTTCTTCAAAATAGGCTCACCAAGGCTGAAAACTGACTTCTGCGCATGGGCCACAAAGTTTCAATCGCACTGTACATGCGCCCGCACGTGGTATTTTGTGGAAGAGCCACACTCAAGGGGCCAAAAAGCCGCATGTGGCTCGAGAGCCACAGTTTGCCGACCACGGCCCTAACCGGTTTGGCTCAGTGGATAGAGCGCTGGCCTGCAGACTGAAAGGTCCCAGGTTGGATTTTGGTCAAGGGCATGTGTCTTGGTTGCGGGCACATCAACAGTAGGAGGTGTGCAGGAGGCAGCTGATCGATGTTTCTCACTCTCTATCCCTCTCCCTTCCTCTCTGTAAAAAAATCAATAAAATGTATTTTAAAAAAACTAAAATAATGATGCCATCATCACAGGGTTGTTGTGAGAAAGAAATGTATTAATACATGTAAAGCACTCAACAGAATCACAACAGGGGATAGATAAAAGTTAGCTCAAGTTCGAGATTCCCAGAGAGTCATTTCCAGTTTTGTCACTGTTGTATAATAAAAAATTTGGCTAGCCTTTGTGTCCTGTTCCTGGGAGGTAGCCTCTAAACCCTTGGCATTTCCAAAATGATAGTATTTTTGTTATTCATGGTAGGCCCCTAGATGGTTTATGCTAATAAGATGACTCAGTATGGGGACTAACCAATCCAGAAAGACCAAACACAGGTTTAGAGGGTTGGGGCTTTGAATGTGTCATAAACCTGGTCCCTGGCGAAGGGAGGAGCCAATAATCCAATCAATCATGCCTACATAATGAAACCCTAATAAAAACTCTAGATACATTGGTGAGCTTCTGTGGTGGGCAATATTCTGCATGTTGTCACACTTTGATGTATCAGCAGGATAACAGGGTCCTAACTGCCCAGGGAGAAGACAAGGAAGCTTTGTGTTAAGGGCCCTCCGAGACCTCACCCTATGCATCTCTCTCTTTTGCTGGTTGAACTGTATCCTTTCACTAAAATAAATCTGTAATTTTAAATATAGTGCTTTCCTGAGTTCTGTGAGTCATTCCAGTGAATTATGGAGCTTGAGGGGATCAAGGGAACCCTGAATTTATAGCCAGTAGGTCAGAAGTGAGGATCGTCCTGGGAACCTCTAAAGCTGTGGCTGGTGTCTAAAGTGAGGACAGTCTTGTGACTACTGGTTTCAGAAGTCACTTCAGTCACTAAAGTGCAATGTGATTCTCACCCTATCCTCCACCCCAACCCTTCCTCAATAACTCTTCCCAAGAGAATCAGTGACATTGTTCATTGAGCTGAGCCAGGATTTATGGTTGTCCAGACCCAGGTAAGACAAACAGGATTCGCAGGCCCTCAGTGGATCCTACTCCCTGATCTCCCTTCAGTGGGAATGAAAGGTGGCTTGGACCCCATGTCCTTCCCCTTACCCCCTTTACCCCTGTGCAGGCAGGCTCATGCACAGAAACACACATGATCACTTTGCAGTCTGGCCTGGGCCAGTAAGGATAGCAGGTAGAGGCAGGGCCAAAAACATATAGTAAAGGCAGGGACTGAAGCTTTTAGAAAGTGGCTGGGAGCAAATGGATTATACTATGGCAGTGGTTCTCAACCTTCTGGCCCTTTAAATACAGTTCCTCATGTTGTGACCCAACCATAAAATTATTTTCGTTGCTACTTCATAACTGTAATGTTGCTACTGTTATGAATCGTAATGTAAATATCTGATATGCAGGATGGTCTTAGGCGACCCCTGAGAAAGGGTCGTTCGACCGCCAAAGGGGTCGCGACTCACAGGTTGAGAACCGCTGTACTAAGGACTAAAATCCTGGAGAGAGAAAGGAATCAACAAGGATGGGAATGGGGGCAGCATCAAGCAGGAACCAGCTCAGTCCAAGAGGCTTGATTCCAAGAACTGGGGAGGGGATGGTCAGTGGCATGGTCTCTAGTCAGCCCCTTCACCTGGGACCAGCTTCCTTACAGACCCCAAGCTACAGCAATTATTATAGCTCTTTTTCCTGCTCCCTAAATATACAGGTAAGAGATAGGCATTAACCAAGATTCTGTCTTTCCAACTCTATTCAGATGACTCATAAATTAACATCTCTAGCCTAGAGCTCTTCTTAGTCCTGAAGTTCAGGTTTTAGAGACCAACTGCCTGCTGGATATTTACTGGATAGCCTGCCAATATCTCAAACTAAACATGTATAGAAGTGAATTAATCAACTTTTAGGGTCCTCCTCCTCCTCCTATCCTCCCATACGCACACTGTCTTGCTTTTCAAAATGTTATTGGGAACAGGAGCAGCAGCAGCAGCACCATCACCTGGGAGCTTTTAGAAATGCAGAATCTCAGGCCTCATCCTGGACCTACTGAATCAGAATCCACAATTTAACATGATTCCCCAGATGACTGCTATGCACACTAAAGTTTGCACAACTGATCTATCTAAGACACTCCCTCCTAAGCACTGAAAATCCTCAAGGATTCTGCAACAGTTCTGCTGGTCTCCTAGATTCCAGAAATTCCCCATGGTAACTCTTCCTCTATTATGTTGTCAAATTCATGATTTTAAACCGTTTCCTCCTCAAAAGCTTCCAATGGCTTCTCACTGCCTATTAAACTTCCTACCTTAGTAGTCAATAAGAAATAATACTTACTGCATGCTTATTATGTGCCAAGTACTAGACCAAGTGTTTTACATGTGTTAACTCATTTAATTCACCTAAAACCCCTATTACCTAAGTATTACTGTATCTCCATTTTACAGATGGGAAACTGAGGCATGGAGGGGGTTGGAAATTTCCCCAATATCCCACAGCTAGTTAAATGACTGAGCTTAGAATCACACCTAGGCAATTTGACCCCAGAGCTCACATTCCTAACCACTGTTCCATACTGCCTCTCTAATTCAGTAGCCTTATCTTTTAGGGCTTGCCTCCTAATACTTGCCTGTGCTTCAGCCAAAGTGATCTTTCTGTTTTTCTAGAAGTACATTAGTTCTTTCCAACCTCTGTACCTTTGCAATGAGTATGTGTAGTACTACTGGAAATCACCTGGGCTTCAGAAGCACCTAGGTTCAAATTTCAGGCCTGACCACTAACTGCTGGTAAGACCCTAGGAAAATTGTCAAACCTCTCTGAATCCCATCTCATCTGCAAGTAAAACAGTTTTTAAAAACCATCTAATTGAAATGGTTGCTGTGAAGTTTAGAAAATATGCAGAGGATGTTTAGCACAATCTTGGCATGTAGCGGGTACTCAATCACTGGTAACTATTATGGAATTTCAAATCTTATCCATCCTTTGAGGCCCACTCAAATGTAACTTCATCTTGTAGCTTGCTTCATCACCCCAACTAGACATGATAGTATCTTCTTTTAAATTTTGTTAATATTTTCTGCCTTATTTTAATATCGTACATTTGTCTTATCCCTACAAATTAGAATATAAGCACCAAAAGAGAAGGCCATTTGCAACTAGCACAGTGCACCATAGGAGTTGAATAAACATTACTGAATATGTTCTAGGCCTAATATGTTCAAGTGGATTGGATACTGAGTAATGAGTAACCAGAACCACAATTAATTGTAGTTTAAATTAAAGAAAGGAACTAAAAACAGCTAGACACCTGTAACTATGTCACCCCAGGCAATACGTGTATATTATTTCATTTAGTATTCTAATTGTACAAAGAGTTACTATCCTCATTTTCCAAATGAGGAAATGAGTTCAGAGTGATTTCCTCGAGGTCACAAATGTTCCATGAGAACTTGGACCTACTCACTCTCTTTGATTGCTGTATTCCCAGTGTCTAAGAGTGTCTGGAACATAGTAGATATTTAATAAATATCTGTTGAATGAATGAAGAGATGAACAAATAAAGCTAGTAAGCAGGACTAGAATGAATTTCACCTGACTCCCAGTGCAGTCCTCTACTATGTTGCCAATTTAAAACAAAGGTATTGGGATGTACCATTTATTGAGCAACTGCTGTGTAACTAAACATTGTTTGAGAGATAACTGAAACCTATTTAGGATAAGGGACCAAAGGGCAGAATGTTGACTTAATTACACTCCTCAGTTCATGGCAGTGACTGTATTAGACACTTTACATAAATTATGTCATTTCATCTTCCTAAAAATTATTTGAGGTACATATTTTTTATCTCGATTTTACAGATGAAGAAATGCTCCCTATGAAATGACTAGCCAAAATTCACACAAGCAGCAGGGTGGGTGATTCCAGTCCAGTAAGTTTAACCCCAAACGCTGTGTTATTAAATACCTGTCCCGGCTTTGGGCTTGTAGGTGCGATAAAAATACTGTCCCCTGTTCAAACATCCCCAGGAGCGAAAGAGCGTCATAAACAGGACTGCACGGAGCTGCGACAGGGAGGGCAGGAATTAAACCAAGACTGTTTGGGTGTCATCGAACAAATCAATAACCAAGTTACCACGCTGCAATCTCTCATTAACCCTAGAATGCTGCTACTCTAACACGGACTAGTGGCAGGTCTTGATAAAATTAGGAGACGGCAGAAGCAAAGATACTTAAGAAATCAGCTAAAGCTCCGCATTTAACACAATGTAGGTGTCAAGGACAAGCCTTGAGAGTATGGGAAGGGGACGTGAATGGGAGTTTCACAAGAAGACTTGGAAAGAACAAGGCGGGCAGGGGGCGAAGCGGTTAGTTAGCCCAAGACCAGGTGCAGTGTTGGGACTGGCAACGGGTACTGGAAGGGCCTGCGGGGAGAAAGGGGTTCCGGCTCTCTCAGGCCACGAGCCCGTCACCCGACTTCATTAAGGGACACTCTGCCTCACCCTCGGTCCCTTCGGTCGCAGATCCCCAGCTCACCAGGGGCCTGGGCGATGTTGTACCCGGCTCTCCAGGAGACTCTGCCGCCTCCGCCATCTTTGCCCTCCTGCTCCCCGGTCGCTCCCACAGGCCTTTGCGGAACCTAAGACGTGGAAGCCGCAGCTCGTCAGCGCGTCGTCGCGCGACAGCCGCGTCACCGAAAGGGCCTGGCACCGGGTGTTGGGGAGAGGTTCCTGACTCCTCGTTCGCTTCTTCGGGGCCACGGGGCCCGCCAGACAGGTTAACCCTTCCACACTCAAGCCCGATTCTCAGATCGCTCCCTGGGTCTCGGGACCTGGGCTGCGTTCCCTCTCCCGGCACACAACCCGGCCACCGCTCTCAGGAATAGGCTCAGCGCCGTCCCCTCAGCGCAGCACCTCACCGAACAAGCCTGCCCCGCCCAGCCGCAAAAAAAAAAACAAACAAAAAAAAAAAACGGCGTTTCCTGCCTCCTGAACCAAGCCCTCCCTAACCTACTGCTCGAGTTGCTGTTGTCCCTGCCCTGCCAATTCCCTGCGCTTCTCATCCCGCTCCTCCCACATCCTCGAATTTTATAAACTTGTAAACTGGCTCCACACCGACCTCCAAGATTACTTTTCTCCCTCACCCACTTTGAGGAGAGGGGGGGAACTTCTCTACAGACATTGGCCAAAAACTTAACCCCACTACAACTTCTAAAGTTGCTAAGCGATTTGGGGCAAGTACTTAATATGTTCAAGGCCTAAAAGAGGGTGATTATTGTAAGAATAACTTTTTAAAACCCTGCATGTCCCAACCTCATCACGGGTTTTTCTAATGTTTCTGAATCCAATTCACCTCAACGCCAGGCTAAAATGTGGCAGTACATTCAGTGTACTGCCTTTTGGGGATGTGAATACCAGTTTTCAGCTCTTAAAAACACAGGGTAGGAGGTGGGTGTGAAATAAAGTACTTTATATTTTTGGATAGGCAATGCAGGGAAACCCCCAAGTAGTAAATTTATGGAGAAAGAATCTGGAAAGTGGTTTAGGATGAAGTTCTTAAACTAATGGAAATGTTTTGTTTTGTTCAAATATTATAATTCTCCTTCCAACCAAGAAATTTTCAGTACTTGTGCCAATATTGATGGCAGTGATATTAAAGTTTAGACCAGTAGATATGATACCTTTTTAAATTACAATAGAATATTATGTACAATGTCCCAGAGTCAGCCTCCTACACCCATTCTTCCCCTACCACAACACCCTGGCCCTGAATGCCACCCCCACACCCTTCCTGATTTTCACCACTTAGCGGACTACCAAGTCCCTTCCTACTTCCTTGGAGCCATTGATAACCTCTTCCATTTCCTTGCCAACCTCCAAAATTAGTTATCTCTCCCTAGCTGAAAGCCCCAACTTGTGCCACCTAACCTCATCCCTTGGCCTCTTTGCCACTCTTTTCTAGATGGCCTTGATGCTGGGTGAAGAAAAGAACAGGCCATAAAACAATAGTTGAGGTAGTCTGTATACAGGTTACATAGGCATTGTTTCAGACTAAAAATGCCACTTTTCCTCCTTTAACTAATAGGGTACAGTTTGGGTGTGAGATAATATGCTATGAAGAAAGAACTCTGGATGGAAGGTTGTGAAGGAAGGAGGTGGCATAGGGCTGAGCTGCCAAAATAGGAATTATTTTATGTTTGCAGTTGCATATATATGTCACAGAATTGCCAGACTAACTCAGTGTTCTTCAATACACTTACAGTTACTACCCTCTGTTAGGCTATGAACGTTTATAGTATAGCAAGACTCTCATGATTTACCCAGAATTACTTAGAAACATTGTAAGTGATGGAATTGGGATTAACATTTAGGCCAATATGTATAGAGAACTTTACTAGTTCTAAATTATATGATAATATAATGTATAGCTCCATGTAAACAACTGGAAAATATTGACAAAACAAGCAGTTTCCTAGAAAAATAATCAAAGTTCATTCAAAAAGGAAGTAGGGAATTAAATGAAGACAATTTTTGAAGAAAAAATTTGAAATATATAAAAGCAATGTACAGAACAGTTTGTATGGTATGCTATCCATAGGGAAGAGAATATATAGGGGTGGACCCCTGAACCAAGATGTCACTGGTTTGTTTCCCAGTCAGGGCACATGCCTAGGTTTCTGGCTTGATCCCCAGTAGGAGGTACACAAGAGGCAGCTGATTGATGTTATCTCATTGATGTTTCTATCTATCCCTCTCCCTTTCCTCTCTAAAATCAATAAGAACATATTTTTTTTAATTGCCAAAGATCTATCCTCCCCTCCCATTCCCAAAGGGCTGGATAGTTTCACAGACCATTTATTCAAGTCTTTAAAGAACAGATAATCCCTACCCTGTATAAATTTTTACAGAGAGAGGAAAAGGGAAAATTTATAAGTCTAGGGTCCCGGTGTAAAGATGGTATCAAACCTGACAAACACAGTATTAAAAATTAGAACTATATATCAGTCTCACTTATTAATGTAATTACAAACATCTTAAACTGTTAACAAATCAAATCTGACAAAATGATAATACCCCATAATCAAGTAGAGTTTTTCCCAGAAATGTAAAGTTTGTTCAGAAGCTGATGTATAGTGATGATAACTGATCATTTCAACAGGTCAAAGAAAAAAAAACACATCATTTCCATACTGAAAATTCAACTCCATTCCTGAAAATAAATACATTAATGAAATAGGAAGAAAAGGATATGTTGGGGCCCAAGACTGGCTGGTCCAAAATATCCCACAGTGGCATATTGATTACTTTGAATTAAAGTTAGTTGACCAACAGCCAGTGACCCTCCCTTGTATCCTTGAATGAAGGAAATAAACCTCCCCTGTGAAAGGTGTCCTTCCTGCACCTAGAAGACACCCCTATTGCTAGGGTTCACTCAGAGCCAAAAAGTCTGTATAATTAACTCTTATTTCCTCTTTTCTAATTTACTTTGTTTAAATTTCTCATTAATAAATACCTAAACCCTGCTTAGATTCCTTTCCAGTGAGCACTAATTTTCTTTGTCCTATCAATTTCTCACAAATTTATTGTCTTTTTATCTAAAAAGTATAAAAAGGTGCCTGGTCTATCATTTCTTTGGGCCTCATTTTATGATCTGAGCATTGTGTTATGATTCTTTAGGTATTAAGTTTTTTTTTCTCCTGTTAATCTTGTCTTGTGTCAATTTTATTTTATTACTAATCCAGCCATAAGAACTAAAGAAGGGCCCTAAATGGTTTGGCTCAATGGATAGAGCATCGGCCTAGGGACTGAAGGGTCCCAGGTTTGATTCTGGTCAAGTGCATGTACCTTGGTTGCAGGCACATACCCAATAGGGAGTGTGCAGGAGGCAGCTGATCGATGTTTCTCATTGATGTTTCTAACTCTCTATCCCTCTCCCTTCCTCTCTGTAAGAAACCAATAAAATATATTTTAAAAAAGAACTAAAGAAGGCTTGGGGCTGGGAGGAATACTCTGCCTGCCTAGTGGTTTTGGCAGGCCAGCTAGGAGAACATCACTCTTGGATGTTTATCCTGAGACAACTGCAGCTAAGAGGTCCTGGGTGTCTGACAATAGAGCTAGCAAGCAGGTAAGCTGCTTTTTTTAAATCTTACCTTGTCAGCTTCCTTAAAACTGTCTATCTGTGAGTCTTTCATTAAAAAAAAAAAAAAGCAAATGATTTTAAAATTTTTCTTTCTTATAAGTACCGCGCGCTAACCGATTGCGCCACTGGAGCTCCTAAAATTTTTCTTTCTAAATTTAGATTAGCAGGAGAAAATATTTGTGGAACTAATTCCTTGGACATAGGAACTTTGGTAAAAACTTGGTTTTAGTATTCTTGTTTCTATTGATCTTTTTCCTCCCAGAGATGGTCATTGTTTTCATATGTCTACTTTTCTCTGCCAGCTAGAAGATGCATATGCACCTGGTGGCCAGCTGAATAAGTTTAGAAAATCTAAAACTCAATTCTGTTCAAAGGGAGTAAAATACATGATTTACTATATTTCAGAACTGCTGTTTAAAAAAAATAAAAAGACAGGACCCCTATCTTTCTTCGGTTAACTCTAGGAGTAAATTTTCCAGATCTTGTGCTTTGGTTAAGTCATAAAAGGCTATTGACTTAAATCACTATTAAGATTAATTGGAGAAACTTCTAAATTAAGAAAAGAAATTTAGTGAGCTCTCATATTGATACTATTGGCCCAGTGCACGAAATTCATGCACTGGGGGGCGGGGGCGTGTCCCTCAGCCCAGCCTACACCCTCTCCAATCTGGGACCCCTGTGGCATCGGGCCTAAATCAGCAGTCAGGCATCCCTCTCACAATCCAGGACTGCTGCCTGCCAGCCTGATCACCCACTGACCACTCCCCTGCCAGCCTGATTGATGTTTAACTGCTCCCCTGTTGGCCTGATTGCCACCAACTGCCCTCCCCCACCACCCTGGTTGCCCCAAACTGCCCTCTCCTGCCATCCTGATCTCACCCCTAACTGCCCTCCCCTGCTGGCCTAATCGCCCCTAACTGCCTCTTCCTGTCTCATCGCCCTTAACTGCCCTACCCTGCCAGCCTGATCTTGCCCCCAACGGTCCTCCCCTGCCGGCCTGATCTCACCCCCCAACTGCCCTCCCCTGCTGGCCTGGTTGCCCCCAACTGCCCTCCTCTGCTGGCCTGATCTTGCCCCCAACTGCCCTCCCCTGCCAGCCTGATTGCCCCTAATGGCCTCTGCCTCAGCCCCCACCACCATGGCTTTGTCCAGAAGGAAGTCGGACATCCGGAAGATGGCTGGTCAATCTGGTCTAATTAGCATATTACCCTTTTATTAGTATAGATAGATTATATAGGATAGGATTGCTTAACTGGGGGGGGGGGGTCCTTTTTCAGCAGGATGAGATGCTCTTGGCAGACAAAAACACATAATTCCTCTATCTGGACTGATAGCCTGCCAAAGTAGTCATTAAAAAATTGAACCCTTTCTTACACCTTACACCAAACCAGCTGTTGCCCTTAAAACCCCTCCTCAGCCCCCACCTTAGGTTCTGCCTTTACAGTTCACCCAGATTAGGTTCTGATTGACTGGTTTCGATGTCAGTCAGTGTCAAAAGCTCCACCTCCTAGGCAGCCATTGGCTCCTGGCACTTCACCCAGATTGGGTTCTGATTGGTCGGTTTCTATGCCAGTCAGCATCCCCGGGCCTATCTCTGGGCTTGATCAAAGAGGCGGGGCTTATTAGCCCCCCCCCCCCCCCAGGCCCTGAGAGAAACAGAGGCTACTGCTGGGGAAGCCCAGAGAGAAAGAGAGAGGCAACAGCTGATCAACTGCTGCCACAGAGGCTGCAGATCAGACCCTGCCTCTCTCTCTGCAGGCCTCTCTCTGGGCCTGATCCACAGCCCCCTTGGCAGTCAGTGCTGGGTCGCTGCACCAGCACTGGCTGCAGTCAGTGCTGGATCACCAGGCAACCCAGCACTGACTTCCGGTGTTAGGTCGAGCCTTTGCTCGTTAGGGACAATGGCTCTTTATATAGAGAGAGATAATGGCTAGCCATTAAGACTCCCTTAATAAAATGAAAGGACAGACATTAAAACAAAAATTAAAGTCCACTCAGACCCCTTACTATGTACCTTCAGACATTTGCAGATAATATAAAATTCAGAACATTAGAAGTACAATTATTTTGTACCTAAAGGAAGGAAATTTGAAACAGCAATTACCTTAAACTCCTAGAAGGGGGGAAAAAACCCTTTCACATTTCCTCTCTCCCTTGAAGTTATAAATTTTACCATGTCTTTAAAATGTAAACACCTCAGGAGATAACGTCCCACAATTTCCTGAGACTGAACAATGAACTCAACGAGGAAAACCTGAACCCACAGAAAATGAAGGAGGAAAAGAGTTCTTTAAAAAAAACTACAGCCCTGGCTGGATTGCTCAGTTGGTTGGAGTGTCTTTGTCATATTCCAAGGTTGAGGGTTTGATCCCTGGTCATGGCACATACAAGAATCAACCCATGAATGAATGAATGGGTGGAACAACATATTCATGTTTCTCTCTCTCTAAAAATCCATTTGTAAAAAAATACAAACTGCTAGAAAGGCTTCATCACCAAGAATCTAATCCAGTTTCCTTAAAATCTTCCCAGTTCCCTTATTTGTCAGGGACAAATGTAAATCTTAAGTCTCCTCCACAAATAATAAAAAGCCTTAGTTAACCATCTGAGCAGATAAACTTATTCTAACTTATTTATAAACTAGAGGCCTGATGCACAAAATTCGTGCAAGAGTAAGCCTTCCTTCCACCGGCTTCCCTCTGGCATCTGGAACCCGGGCTTCCCTCTGGCTGCCAGCAGGCACCCAGGACCCGAGCTTCCCTCGCAGCCCCAGCTTCGTCCGGAAGGTTGTCCAGTCTAATTAGCATATTATGCTTTTATTATTATAGATTGATGAATTTCACTAATATTATTGTAGTTGTTTCATGGCTAAAACAAGCTATCTTATATACACTGAGTGGCCAGATTTTTATGACCACCTGACGTTTGTAGGCAAATTAGCCGTGCACTGCATCGTATGGGATATGGAAGCCAAAGGCCTGTTCAAACACCTTTGCTGTCTGCAGTTACCAAGATAAAATGTCTCCAATTCACACAGGAACACAAGGATTGGACAGTCAAGCATTAGAAAAAAGTCATGTGGTCCGATGAATCATGTTTCCAGTTGCATCATGCAGATGACAGTGTGAGAATTTGGCGGAAACAGCATGAAAGCATGCACCCCACATGCATGAGTACAACCCTTCAAGCTGGTGGGGGCAGTGTTATGGTTTGGGGCATGTGTTTCCTGGCATGATTTTGGCCCTTTAATTCATGTGGAACAATGTCTGAATAGCACAACATACCTAAGTATCATTGCTGATCAAGTTCATCCTATCATGTTGATGACATATCCCAAATGCAGATGGCTTCTTCCAACAAGACAATGCGCTATGCCACGGTGCTCGTATTGTGCAGAAGTGGTTTCAAGAACATGAGGGAGACTTTACCTTGCTTAGGTGGCCCCCACAATCACCAGATCTCAATCCAATTGAGCATTTGTGGGACAAGGTTAAAAAAGTCATCAGGCAGCTGGTTCCACAACCAAGAATCTCACAGAACTGTACAGTGCTATTCATCAGGCATGGAGTCAGATTCCTCGCATCACCTTTCAACATCTCGTGGAGTCAATGCCAAGAAGAATTGCCGCAGTATTGAAGGCAAAAGGTGGCCCAACGAAGTACTGATGGGGTGGTCATAATAATGTGGCCACTCATGTTCAAATATATCCCACGTTCAAAGGCTGTTAAATCGCATTGTTTACCCATATCTTCAGAAAGAAATCACTTCTACTGTTGTGGTAAACAACCTGCTTCCCTATTTATAATGGGAATTTAAATTCTGGCCCTCTAGCCATTTCAGTGCGAAATTATAGCTAATTTGCCTACAAATGTCGGGTGGTCATAATAATCTGGCCACTCAGTATATATATATAATTTCTAAAGCTGGTTTATAAAGAGCTCTATTTAATTGGCTTAAAGGAATTAAGTGCTTATATAAATTAAGAAATAATAAAAACTAACCCTAATGTTTTTCAAGTTCACATGATCTAGAAAAATATTTTATATTGAAGCTAATTTAACTTGTTTTAATTTTAACACTTCAATGTTTATTCACGTGCTTTGTTTTCTCTCTTAAGAATCAAAGTTGTCCAAATTAAATCTTTCTGCTAATGTTACTACATATGCTGAAAAAAAAAAGAAGAAGAAGAAAGAGGAGGGCTTTAAAAGCCAGGAAAAGGGAGAAGAAATTAAAAATCATCAAATTAGTCCTCTTAATTCCAAATGATATTAAATTAAGAACAAAACTGGTTTCTAAGAGGGAACAAACCAAAATCCAAGTATTACTCTCCCCTCCCTACCCCGGACCCCACCACACATACCAACAACAAATGAGTAACACAGCTAAAGCCCAAATGTGCTGTGTTCTGCTCAAGAGCTGGGCCTGACCCCAGGCTCCAAGGCCGGCCGCCTCTTCCAGTGAGACACTGCGCCAGGGATGCTTTCAGCTGTAGTAGGATTTCTCGTGGCTGGTGGGGGGTGGGGAGATTTTCAGAATCTTCTTGGGGCTCCTCTCTTTTGTTCTCCACCAGCCATCTTCCCAGCGCCTCTCTCCCCGGGGTAGGGGCCCCTGTCCTCTGCTCAGTGCTCTGTCCCACTCTCATCATCTTCATTCTCCCCTTCTTTTCTTTTTTTTTTTACATTTTTATTATGCTTTTACGTATTTTTCTTAATCCTCACCCAAGGATATTTTTCCATTGATTTTTAAAGAGTGTGGAAGGGCGGGGGAGAGGCACAGAGAGAGAAACATCGCTGTAAGAGAGACACATGGATTGGTTGCCTCCTGCATGCGCCCTGACCAGGGCCAGGCATTGAGCCTGCAGCTGTGGTATGTGCCCTTAACCAGAATTGAACCTGGGACCCTTCAGTCCGAGGGCCGATGCTCTATCCACTGAGCCAAACTGGCTAAGGCTAAAATTTGATTTCAGAGAGGAAGAGGGAGAGAGAGAGAAACATCAATGATGAGACTCATTGATTGGCTTCCTCTTATGCCCCCTATTGGGGATGGAGCCGGCAACCAGGGCATGTGCCTTGACCAGGAATTGAGCCAGGACCTCTTGGTTCATAGGTCAATGTTCAAGCACTGAGCTGGGCATGGCTTTTTTGTTGTTGTTAATCCTCACATGAGAATACTATTTTCCTTTTTTTTTTTTTTTTTTTTTTTTTTTTAGAGCGAGAGAGAGAGAGAGAGAGAGAATGGAAGTGAGGGGAAGAGACAGAGAGAGAGAGAAACATCGATGTGAGAGAGACAGACCAGGGCAGGGATCGAGCCTGCAACTAAGGTACATGCCCTTGACTGGAATCAAATCCAAGACCCTTCAGTCCATGGGCCCATGCTCTAACCACAGAGCCAAACCAGCTAGGGCTCATGGTCCCCAGTCCTCATTTGTCAAAGCCCATGGTCCTCTCCTCTCTCTCCTCCTTTTCTTCAGTGTACTCCTCCACTTTGTAGGAGTGGGATGACTGGAAGAGGATGATGACCTGGACAGGTCTTGTGCTCTCTGGTGCTTCTGCTTCTTTGATCCTTTATAGGTTTTCTTAGCTGATATTTCCCTAGAGTGTCTTGAGTCAGGAGAATCCACTGATTCTCTTGATTTACCTTGATCTCTCTCCTTATGATTTTTATGACGTTCAATATCAAGGTGGAGATCAACAGGATCATCTTTATATTTTCCCTCAGCCTTGTAGCCAGGTTCCCCGGGACTTTTCATTTCATCATGAGCCAACCCATGTTTTCTGAATGTGTTGGGATAAATGTCTATCCTCCTGTGTACCTATGGGCTTTTCTTGTTCTTAGCTGTCTCCTGCTGAGTTCCTCTCTTTAGGTATTTAGTGAAGCGTTCATGCAATGTCATTTCTGAGGATCCAAAGTGATGTTCTTTAACGTGGTGAACAATGGTTACTATGTGCTGGGTAAGAAATGCCAAGGGGCTCCGCTGAGACTGAGGTGACTGTGTGCTGGAAAATGGAACTAAATTCCTGTTTCTTTTTGTTGCTATGAACTAGATCCTGACAAAGCTTGCATTCCTGAGACAATATGCCACTGGGTCTTGCAAGGTCCTTATCAAAAGAGTACATCTGGACATCTCAAGTAATAGAGAAGGAAGACTTCCCTGTGGAAAAGTCTCCTTTGGCTCATAGCTTCTCCCAGATCTCAGAGGTCTTTCTTGGGGGAGGTGATGAGCTTTTCTTCTGGACTGCTTTGTAAGCAGTCATTTGGAAATTATTTTCAGGCACAAACCCTCTGTGCCCACTTTCGGTTCTCTTGAGCCCTCCCTGATCCTCCTCTTTGGATCTCTCTGAGAAAGACTCCTCCTCCAGCTCCTTCATTTTCCATTGCTTTTCCTTCCCTGGAGGTGCATACACCAGGCCCTGACATTTGCCTGACGTCTCCTCCTGTTTTTTTGTTTGCTCCTGCTATAACTTTCGACATAAATTTGGATTCATCATCAAACTCATATTCCTTCCTTCCTTTAGCTCTGTCCTTATTTTTTTCATTTTATTTATTTATTTATTTATTTTTATATATTTTATTGATTTTTTACAGAGAGGAAGGGAGAGAGATAGAGAGTTAGAAACATCAATGAGAGAGAAACATCGATCAGCTGCCTCCTGCACACCTCCCACTGGGGATGTGCCAGCAACCAAGGTACATGCCCTTGACCGGAATCGAACCTGGGACCCTTGAGTCCGCAGGCCGACACTCTATCCACTGAGCCAAGCCGGTTACGGCATCATTTTATTTTTTAATGTATTCTTATTGATTTCACAGAGGAAGGGAGAGGGGGAGAGAGAGAGAGAAACATCAATGATGAGAGAAAATCATTGATCGGCTGCCTCCTGTACTCCCTCACTGTGGACCAAGCCCACAACCCAGGCATGTGCCCTGACCAGGAATCAAACAGTGACCTTCTGGTTTATAGGTTGATGCTCAACCACTGAGCCAGTACGGCTGGGCTACACTATTTTATATAAGACACTTGAGCATATGGATTTTGGCATCTGTGGGGGTTCCTGGAAGCAATCCCTTGTGGATACTAAGGGATGAATGTAGTTAAGTTTTGGGGGAATCAAAAGTTATATGTGGATTTTTGACAGCATAGGGTGGGGATGGGTTGGTGTCCCTAACCCCCATGTTGTTTAAGGTTGAACTGTATTTCTAAAAATTATGAAATGTATTCATAAATTTACCAGTAAAGGACAGTTCCTGATTGTTTACTTCTTAGTTTTCACTAGAAATTAAAGGGTTCTAAGGGTTAAAAATTCTACTATAGGTAATTAAAGGTACTAAAATGATAAGGGAAAAAACTTTGTATGATAAGATGTGTTTTTTTTTCTTTAAATACATTTTTATTGATTTTAATGAGGGAGAGGAAGGAAGAGGGAGAGAGAGGGAGAGAAACATTGATGATAGAGAAACATGAATCAGCTGCTTCCTGCATGCCCCCTACTGGGGATGGAGGCTGCAACCCAGGCATCTCCCCTGACAGGGATCAAACCATGACCTTTTGGTGGCGGGGACAATGCCCAACAAACTGAGCCACACAAGCCAGGGCAATAAGATGTGTTTTTTAGGGTAAGAAAAGATGTAAAGTATGGAGATGCATTTTATTAAGCAAAGTGAAAATGATTTTTGTCCTAAATAAAGTTGGTCATTTCTGAATAGGTAAAGAACAAGGGACAAACTAAAATGGACCCAGAAAGTTATAAAATGTTTATTTAAAAGGAATCTTGAAAAATAAATTTTATGTATGATTAAGCTGGATAATATTAAATAAAGTTGTTTTAGGGGTTTTTAAATAAACTTTTATATCAATAATGTACTTAAATAAAATGAAAACTTAATTTTCTTTCATCTGCTAAAAGGACTATTAGTCCTGATAAAATATTCTGAGCAGTTTTCTGCCTAGAAAGCAAAGATTTTGTGTCTTACTGTGCTTCACACTATCTTCATCAGATTTTTGATTGAGTCTTCTTACCTCAACTGTCTAACTTTCTCTAATTGCCTATGAAGTCATTGTGACCATGATTAAATGGTTAACTATATATATTGTTTCATGATAGCCTATAATCCTATTTGACCAAGTGTTTTTAAAACCTTTTAATATTTTTTAGAAACTTCCCAACATCAGTTTCTAAATGAAGTTGTATTGACCTAAAAATAACTGGAGTTTTCCAAAGGACCCTTAGAACACCTCAAAGATTTATTCTCTCTCCTGAAAAGAGAGATATCAAGCTAATTCAACTTATTTAATATGTTAAACTACATGGGAAGCATTGTCAAAAAAGGAATAATACTAAGCCTTCTTTATGTTATGTCTATGTAGGTATCTAAATTTCTTAAAATTATATAAAATTCCTAAAACTCTGATAAGTCTTGGTATAATGTTATAAGTCATAATTCTAGTCACTATCTTAAAATGTGCATTACAGAAATAACCAAATTTTCTTGTCAGTTGCATTGTAATCAGATCTTTAACTATGCCATCTTAAGTCTTTTGTCATTTATAGGCAGTTATTGTTATATTCTGATGCTTATTTACAAAAGTGCTTCATCTTCAATGAGACTCATAAAAAGAACTCTGAACACAGATTTCTGACAACTTTAAGATCATAAAACTAAACTGGATATAATTTACAGAACTCTAAAGAAAAACTGGATTCATAAAACTGCTACTATCTAAATATGCTTTAGGAGTCTGTCATACTGTTGGTACAATTTGGAAACCCCAGACATTCTTAACTTTTGCAGGTACTCCTATTGGTAATGGACATGTAATTGCTGTTCTATTATAAGCTATTCACTTCCCTTGTAAAATTGCCATTGTTCTTCAGCCCACACTAAGGAAACTGATACTCTATCTTTAGGAAATGACAGGGCTGACAAAGCTGCTAAATATGCAGCTCAAAATGGACCTCCCTTATCCTTTCTCTACACAATTTTTAAACCTGCCTTTATCCTCACTAATATTATTAACTATCAGGCAAATGCCCCACAGTCTAGAAAAGAAAAATGGATACAAAAGGGTGCCAAATGCTTATCCTATCTAATAATAGAGAAACATGGTAATTAACCGTAACTTTTCTACCCTTCCCATTGGCTAATCAGCGAGATATGCAAATTAACTGCCAACCAAGATGGCAGCTGGCAGCCAGGCAGCTGAAGCGAACAGGAGGCTTGCTTGCTTCAGTGATGGAGGAAGCCAAGGTTCCCCGCCTGCCGCTGCCGGCCTCTGAGCTTGCACTCTAAGCAACTATGTTGCAATTATAGAAGTTAAACAATCCTCAGAAACCTGCTTTCAGCCGTCAGAGCTGGAGCGAGCAGGACCGCAACAGTGTTACAATTATAGGACCCAAACAAACCAGATACCTGCTTTTAGCAGCCGAGGTCTCAGAGCTGGAGCCAAGCCTCAGAGCTAAAGCTAGCTCTCAGCTCCAGTGACAGCCATAGAAGGTAAATAAATCCCAGAATAAAAAAAAGAAAAAAAGGAGACGGCTCTCAGCCCCTCACCCAGACTGGCCAGGCACACCAGTGGGGACCCCCACCCTGAAGGGGGTGTGACCAGCTGCAAACAGCCATCATCCCCTCACCCAGGCTGTCCAGGCACCCAAGCGGGACCCCCACACTGATCCAGGACACCCTTCAGGGCAAACCAGCCAGCCCCCACCCGTGCACCAGGCCTCTATCCTATATAGTAAAAGGGTAATATGCCTCCCAGCACCGGGATCAGTGGAGCCACGAGGCCTCCCGAACCCAGGATCAGCGGAGCCGAAAGGCCTCCTGAACCTGGGATCAGCAGAGCCATGAGGCCTCCCGGCACTGGGATCAGCAGAGCCTCCCAGCACCAGGACAAGCGGAGCAGCGAGGCCTCACTGTCCCGGTGTCAAGTGGAGCCACGAGGCCTCCCAGCACTGGGATCAGCAGATCCGCGAGGCCTCCTGGCCCCTGGAGCAGAGTGACAGGGGGCAGTGCCCAAACCCCCTGATTGCCCTGCGGCTCTGTGTGTGACAGGGGGCAGGGCCACAACCTCCCTATCTGCCCTGCTCTGTTCATGACAGGGGAAGGCGCCCCAACCCCCTGATCGGCCCTGCTCTATGCCTGATAGGGGGGAGCTCCCCAAACCCCTGATCGGCCCTGCTCTGTGTGTGACAGGGGGGAGCCGCAACCTCCCCATCGGCCCTGCCCTGAGTGTGACAGGGGGGAGCTCCCCAACCCCCTGATCGGCCCTGCTCTGTGCATGACAGAGGGTGGCGCCGCAACCTTCCCATCGACCCTGCCTTGAGTGTGACAGGGGGCGGCGCCCCAACCCCCCAATTGGCCCTACCCTGAGCGTGACTGGGGGTGGCATCGCAACCTCCTGATCCACCCTGCTCTTTGCATGACAGGGGGCGGCACCCCAACTCCCCAATCGGCCCTGCTCTGAGCCCGACCAGGGGCTGCATCTAGGGATTGGGCCTGCCCTCTGCCACCCGGGACTGGGCCTAAGCCAGCAGGTCCTTAGCTCCTGAGGGGTCCCAGACTGTGAGAGGGCACAAGTGGGGCTGAGGGAACCCCCCCCCCCGCTAGTACACAAATTTTTGTGCACTGGGCCTCTAGTCTATAATAATAAAAGTGCAATGTGCTAATTAGACCAGACAGCCAAATGACCTTCTGGACATCATTCCAGACGTCCTTCCGGATGAAGCCATGGTGGTGGGGGCCAAGGCAGAGGCCGTTAGGGACAATCAGGCAGGCAGGTGAGTGGTTAGGGCCCATTAGACAGGCAGGCAGAGGGGTTGGGGCAATCAGGAAGGCAGGAGAGTGGTTAGGGCCCATCAGGCAGGCAGGCAGAGGGGTTAGGGGCAATCAGGAAGGCAGGCGAGTGGTTAGAGGTGATCAAGCAGGCAGGCAAGCAGTTAGGGGTGATCAGACAGGCAGAGGTGGTCAGGGGCAATCAGGCAGGCAGAGGTGGTCGGGGTGATCAGGCAGGCAGGTGTATGGTTAGGGGTGATCAGGCAGACAGAGGTGGTCAGGGGTGATCACGCAGGCAAGCAAGCAGTTAGGGGTGATGAGGCAGGCGAGCAGTTAGGAATGATCAGCCAGGCAGGTGAGTGGTTAGGGGAAATCAGGCAGGCAGAGTGGTTAGGGGCAATGAGGCAGGCAGGCAAGCAGGTGAGCGGTTAGAAGCCAGCGGTCCCAGATTGCGAGAGGGATGCCTGACTGTGGGATCAGGCCCAAACCAGCAGTAGGACATCCCTTGAAGGGTCCCGGATTGCAAGAGGGTGCAGGCTGGGCTGAGAAGACCCCCCCTCCCAGCCCCGTGCATGAATTTTGTCCACCAGGCCTCTAGTTAAATTATATATTGGGCCAAATGGACATCCTAGAGCTCCTTTTCTTTTGACTTTTTGGTTTATACTTATATCCCACCAATTGGGATATAAGTGTAGATGGGGAAGAGTTAAGGAACCAAAAGACAATTAGTTGGTTATTATCTGCATGTTTAGTGGGTGGACTGAATGCTATCTGACCAGATATGCTTATGGCACAACAGTGGTAACAAAACTATTAACTGGGATTATTACATTTTGGCATTTCTTTCTGGATTAAATCAGAACAAGGAACTCATTTCACAGCAGAGACTAGCCACCTACTTGCAGAAACTCTGGGATAGGCATTAAAATTTCATACTCCATACCATCCTTAATCATCAGGGCAAATGAAAATTAAAAGTCTAGACATAAAAAGGACTTTAGGAAAGATCTGTCAAGAGACCAAATTTAAATGGCCAGAAGCTTTGCCTTTAGCCCTTATAAAGATCAAAAAAACTCCAAATCAGAGACATGGATTAATCCTTTTCGAAATAGTATTTGGACACTAATACCTATGGGCATGTCTAAACCTTCCATTCCTAGATTAAATGAACTTTGTGGGGCCGTAAGTGAACAATTTGATGCTATGACTAGCTATATACCAAAACTAACTAGTATACTTGAAGCATATTGCCAACAGATAAAAGAGACATGGCCTCCACCAACTGACTTGCCATCCCTTTCGACTATGAGACTGGGTGTACATCAAGGTCTTTAGGAGAAAACACATACTGTCACCTTACTGGGAAAGACCTTATGAGGTACTATTAACATCCTACACTGCCATCAAAATAAAAGAATATGCCGAGTATAAACCAGACAATTTTATGTCAGTTTACCTAAGTCTGGCTTGTTAACTAATCAATATGATTTTTGATTATGTCAACATTTCAATAATGCAAAGAAAGAGCCTAAACTAGTCTTTGTTTCTGCCAATGTAAATACCTGGTGGATTAAGTACAGAAGATGGGTGAATGACCAAGTATGGTATCTACAAAAAGGCAGACATTACTGTGCCTCCACTTCTGGTGAGTTATTTGAGCCTGAGAAAACTCGATAGAGGCTGAAGGACTGTCCCTTACCAAGATAAAGACAATAAATGAAAATGTTTCCATTTACATTAAAAACAAACATGATACTGGACTTTTCCTGGGTGACAAACTAGTTGGATTCCACAGGTGGCCTTTTCAAATCTGCTAAGCAAATTGTGACTCTACCATTGCCCTTTTTGGCACAAGTATCTGCCAAATTGCCAAACGTTTTGGATGGCTTGCAAGCCACCCTTGTGCAACTTGTTGCAGCAGATCCACTGATTAAGCTGTCTGATACTATAGATTATATGTAGTTGGGCCAAAAATCTGGACCTACTTTGCCAGTCAACAGAATCAAGCTTTATGGCTGCCAAATCCAAACTATAGGACTTCTATTAATCTATTTTGCAATCTGTTTTGAATCACAGATTGATAGAATCGATGAATGCTGACATAAATGCCCTGCCAGCATGGCTCAGTGGTTGAGCATCAACCTATGAATTAGGAGGTCATGGTTCAATTCCCAGTGTAGGGCCTATAGGAGGCAGCCTATCAATGATTCTCTCTCTTCATTGATGTTTCTATCTCTCTCTCTCTCTCCCTGCCTCTCTGAAATCAATAAAAATATATATTTTTTAAAAAATACTGATGTAAATAATGAATACTGGAAATGGCAGATTCCATTTGAACCTTGTCTGTAAACCACACTGGTCTTTTTATTTTATGTGACAACAAACTATATACTTTTCCCAACTAAGTGGGAAAATGAGATGGACTCAGATACTGGATCCTTTTGTCACAACACACTTCTCCATAAATATTACACAAATTACACATTTAGGCTCCCTTGTTCATAAAGCTGTGTGACATAAACATGCCAGTAGAGAAATCAGAAAAAAACAACAACACATTTGTGTATCACAGCTCCAAGTTCTTTTCAATTGAAAATCTTCCTCAGCTTTGAAGATTATAAATTAGAAAAGGCAATCTTAAAGCTCTCCATGGTAATTAAACAAGAGTTCAACACCACTGTACAAACATTAGGGATGCTCCAGTCAGAAGGTAAGAGCTTAGCCTCTGTGGTGCTTCAAAATTGTAGTGCCAGAGGGAAAGGGAAGTCGGGGGAGGTAGAAGAGGGTAAAGAAGGGATAAATGGTGATAGAAGGAGACTTGACTTGGGGTGGTGAACATACAATATAATATACAGGTGATGTATTATAGAATTGTACACCTGAAACCTATATAATTTTATTAACCAATGTCACCTCAATAAATTCAATAAAAACAGCAAAACAAGCCCTGGTCAGGTAGCTCAGTTGGTTAGAGTGTTGTCCTGATACACCAACGTTGTGGGTTTGATCCCCAGTCAGGGCTCATACAAGAATCACCTAATGAATGTATAACTAAGTGGAACAACAAATCGATGCTTCTCTCTGCCTCTCTCCCTTCTGATTTCTTTCTCTCAAATCAATAAAAAGAAATCATCATGCCTTCCATACACTGACTGCCCAACAAGAAGGAGCTTATGCAATCATCAGTGAATAATGTTACTTTTATATAAGCCAAAATGGACAAATAGTACCTAATTTAAAATATGTGATTAATATCTTCCATCAGGTAAATGAAGGAAAGACATTGTATCGTACTGACATATTCCCAGGAATGGGGGACTGCTTTATGGGGTGTGGGGAAATGTGCTCTGATTTGTTCTTTTCTGTTTGTTCATCCTCATTCTAATATATGTTTTTTTAAAAATTAAATCTTTATTGTTCAGATTATTACATTTGTTCCTCTTTTTTCCCCCCATAACTCCCCTCCTCCCAGTTCCCACCCCACCCTCCGCCCTCACTCCCCACCCATTGTCCTCATCCATAGGTGCACGATTTTTGTCCAGTCTCTTCCCTTCCCCTGCGCCAAGAATAGTCAGTCCATTCCCTTTCTATGTCCCTGATTTTATTATAATCACCAGTTCATTCTGTTCATCAGATGATTTATTCACTTGATTCTTAGATTCACTTGTTGATAGATGCGTATTTGTTGTTCATAATTTTTATCTTTACCTTTTTCTTCTTCTTCCTCTTCTTAAAGGATACCTTTCAGCATTCCATATAATACTGGTTTGGTGGTGATGAATTTCTTTAGCTTTTATTATCTGTGAAGCTCTTTATCTGACCTTCAATTCTGAATGATAGCTTTGCTGGATAAAGTAATCTTGGTATTACTTTACCTTGGATAAAGGTTCTTGGTATTCATCACTTTGAATATTTCTTGCCACTCCCTCTGGCCTGCATGGTTTCTGTTGAGAAATCAGCGGACAGTCGTATGGGTATTCCCTTGTAGGTAACTGAGTTTCTTTCTCTTGCTGCTTTTAAGATTCTCTCTTTGTCTTTTGCTCTTGGCATTTTAATTATGATGTGTCTTGGTGTGGTCCTCTTTGGATTCCTTTTGTTTGGGGTTCTCTGAGCTTCCTGGACTTGTAAGTCTATTTCTTTCACCAGGTAGGGGAAGTTTTCTGTCATTATTTCTTCAAATAGGTTTTCAATATCTTGCTCTCTCTCTTCTTCTGGCACCCCTATAATTCTGATGTTGGTACGCTTGAAGTTGTCCCAGAGGCTCCTTACACTATCTTCGTATTTTTGGATTCTTTTTTCATTTTGCTTTTCCGGTTGGGTGTTTTTTGCTTCTTTGCATTTCAAATCTTAGACTTGATTCTTGCGCTCCTCTGGTCTGCTGTTGGGAGTCTGTATAATATTCTTTATTTCAGTCAGTGTATGCTTAATTTCTATTTGGTCCTTTATCACAACATCGAGGGTCTCATTAGATTTCTTGTACATCTCATTAAGTTTATCGGCAGTCTCTAGAAGACTCTTGAAAGACCTCAAAAGTGTGGTTTTGAATTCTATATCCAGAAGCCTGCTTTCCTCCAGTTCTGTCATTTGTGTCCTGTTTCTTTGTCTCGACAATTTTTATGCTTTGCTGTATCGATAGAGTGGCTTTCTGTGCTAAGTGTCCCAATTACCTGTGGTAGACACTCTTGGTGTACCCCCTTGTGGTCTTTGTGTGCAGTCTTGTTGTAGCTAAGCCTTGATTGTTGTAGGTAACACTGGGAGGGATTTGACCTCCAGGCCAACTGGCTGTGAGAATCAGCTGTGTCTGCAGTGGGAGAACTTCTGTCCTCTAGGGAGGTGCTAATCTAGCCTTTGCCTGAGGCTATCCGGCAAATGCCTCCCTGCAGGGCTTGGGAGGGGCGGGTCCCAAGGGATCAACAGGGCGGGTGGAGCGAGCAGTTATGGCTGCTCTCAGTCTTGCCCTCAGAGGCTCTGCTTCTCAGTGTCCTGGTAATTGCTGCAAGCCCCTCAGAGAGAAAGCTTCCCTCGAGTTCCAACTGATGCCAGACAGTCCCGCTACTCCCTTATGAGTCTGGGTCCCTAGAGACTCGCCCGGAACTGAAGCTCAGAGCCTGAGACTCCCTCCTGATTGAAAACGACAACCAAGCCCTCAGCCACCAGCCCGCTCTGCATGCACCTCCGCACCTTAGTATTTTACTTCCGCACTGCACCTCCTCTGAGTCTCGGTATGCTTTTCTCTTTCCTTCTAGTTGTGGAATTTCCACACAGCCAGCCTTCCTGTGGTTCTGGGTGATGTCCATTCCGTCCTTTAGTTGTATTTTTTTTTTAAATTTAATCATTTTATTGTGGTAAAATATATACAACATAAAATTTATCATTTTATTTTTTAATCCTGTTTTTTCTATTGATTTTTTTTTACTTTTTTTTATTATTAGTTAAGGTATTACAAATGTGTCCTCATCCCCCCCATTAACCCCCAACCTCCCCCGCACACACAAACTCATGCTCCCATCCCCCTGTTGTCCATGTCTATTGGTTTGGCTTATATACATGTATACAAGTCCTTCGGTTGATCTCTTCCTCTTACCCCCGCCCTCCCCTACTTTCCTTCTGGGGATTGATAGCCTGATCGCTGTTTCTCAGTCTTTGGGTCTATCCCTTTTCATCAGTCTATGTTGTTCTCTATAATCCACAAATGAGTGAGATCATGTGGTATTTATCTTTCTCTGACTGGCTTATTTCACTTAGCATAATGCTCTCCAGTTCCATCCATGCTGTTGCAAAAGGCAAGAGTTCCTTTTTCTTTACCGCAGCATAGTATTCCATTGTGTATATGTACCACAGTTTTCTAATCCATTCATCTGCTGATGGGCACCTAGGCTGTTTCCAAATCTTAGCTATGGTGAATTGTGCTGCTATGAACATAGGGGTGCATATATCCTTTCTGATTGGCGTTTCTGGTTTCTTGGGATATATTCCTAGTAGTGGGATCACTGGGTCAAATGGGAGTTCCATTTTTAGTCTTCTGAGGTAGCTCCATACTGTTATCCACAGTGGCTGCACCAGTCTGCATTCCCACCAGCAGTGCAGAAGGGTTCCTTTTTCTCCACATCCTCTCCAACACTTGTTGTTTGTTGATTTGTTGATGATAGCCATTCTGACAGGTGTGAGATGATAACGCATTGTCGTTTTGATTTGCATCTCTCGTATAATTAGTGACTTTGAGCAGGTTTTCATATGTCTTTCGGCCTTCTGTATGTCCTCTTTCGAAAAGTGTCTATCTAGGTCTGTTGCCCATTTTTTTATTGGATTGTTTATCTTCCTTTTGTTAAGTTTCATGAGATCCCTGTAAATGTTGGAAATTAAACCCTTATCGGTGGTATCATTGGCAAATATGTTCTCCCATGTAGTGGGTCTTCTTGTTGTTTTGTTGATGGTTTCCTTTGCTGTGCAAAAGCTTTTTATTTTGATGTAGTCCCATTTGTTTATTTTCTCTTTAGTTTCCATTGCCCTAGGAGCATTATCAGAGAAGAAATTTCTTCGGCATATGTTTGCGATTTCGCTGCCTGTGGATTCTTCTAGTATCTTTATGGTTTCCCGTCTTATGTTTAAGTCTTTTATCCATTTTGAGTTTATTTTTGTGTATGGTGTGAGTTGGTGATCTAGTTTCATCCTTTTGCATGTATCTGTCCAATTTTCCCAACACCATTTATTGAAAAGACTGTCTTGACTCCATTGTATGCTCTTGCCTCCTTTATCGAATATTAATTGGGCATAGTGGTTTGGGTCGATTTCTGGGGTCTCTATTCTATTCCATTGATCTATATGTCTGTTCTTGTGCCAGTACCAAGCTGTTTGAAGAACAGTGGCTTTGTAATACAGTTTGATATCTGGTATTGAGATCCTACCTACTTTGTTCTTTCTCAGGATTGCTGGAGCTATTCGGGGTCTTTTTTTATTCCAGATGAATTTTTGGAACGTTCGTTCTAGATTTGTGAAAAATGCCGTTGGTAATTTAATGGGGATTGCATTGAATCTATAAATTGCTTTGGGTAGTATAGACATTTTGATGATGTTGATTCTACCAATCCATGAACACGGTATATTCTTCCATCTGTTTATGTCTTCCTCTATCTCTTTTTTCAGTGTCCTGTAATTTTCAGCATATAAGTCTTTTATCTCCTTAGTTAAGTTTATTCCTAGGTATTTTAATTTTTTTGGTGCAATGGTAAATGGGATTGCTTCTGTAGTTTCACTTTCTGTAAGTTCACTATTGGTGTAAAGAAATGCCATGGGTTTCTTAGCATTAATTTTGTATCCTGCTACATTGCCGAATTCATTTATTAAGTCTAATAATTTTTTGATGGAGTCTTTAGGGTTCTGTATGTACAGTATCATGCCATCTGCAAATAAGGACAGTTTATTTCTTCGTTTCCAATCTGGATGCCTTTTATTTCTTCTTCGTGTCTGATCACAACGGCTAGTACTTCCAGTACTATGTTGAAGAGGAGTGGTGAGAGGGGGCATCCCTGTCTTGTTCCTGTTTTTAGGGGGAATGGTTTTAGTTTTTGCCCATTGATTATGATGTTGGCTGTGGGTTTGTCATATATGGCTTTTATTATGTTGAGGTATGATCCCTCAATTCCTATCTTGCTGAGAGTTTTTATCAAGAAAGGGTGTTGGATTTTGTCAAATGCTTTTTCTGCATCAATTGATATGACTATGTGGTTTTTTTCTCTCAATTTGTTTATGTGATGTATCACGTTTATTGATTTGCAGATATTGTACCATCCTTGCATCCCTGGAATAAATCCTACTTGGTCATGGTGTATGATCTTTTTGATGTACTGCTGGATCAGATTTGCTAGGATTTTGTTGAGGATTTTGGCATCTATGTTCATGAGGGATATTGGCCTATAATTCTCTTTCATTGTATTGTCTTTATCTGGTTTTGGGATTAGGGTGATGTTGGCTTCATAGAATGAGCTGGGAAGTGTTCCTTCCTCTTGGATCTTTTGACATAGTCTGAGGAGGATAGGTTTTAGGTCTTCCTTGAATATTTGGTAAAACTCCCCTGTGAAGCCATCTGGCCCCGGGCTTTTGTTTGCTGGAAGCTTTTTGATGACTGCTTCGATTTCCTCCATAGTTATTGGCCTATAGAGATTTTTAGATTCTTCCTGGTTAAGTTTTGGAAGGTTGTATTTATCTAGGAATGTGTCCATTTCCTCCAGGTTGTCTAGTGTGTTGGAGTAGAGTTGTTCATAGTATTTTCTAACAATCCTTTGTATTACTATGGGGTCTGTTGTTATTTCTCCTCTTTCATTTCTGATTTTGTTTATTTGGGTCCTCTCTCTTTGTTTCTTGGTGAGCCTGGCTAGAGGTGTATCAATCTTGTTTATCCTTTCAAAGAACCAGCTCTTGGTTTTGTTGATCTTTTGTATTGTTTTTTTGGTCTCTATGTCGTTTATCTCCGCTCTGATCTTTGTTATTTTCTTCCTTCTGCTTACAGTGGGCCTTTTTTGTTGCTCTCTTTCTCACTCTTCGAGTTGTAGAGTTAGGTCATTTATTCTCATTGTTTCATGTTTCTTGCAGTAGGCTTGTAGAGCTATGAACTTCCCTCTCAAAACTGCTTTTGCTGTGTCCCATAGGTTTTGGATTGTTGTGTTTTCATTGTCATTTGTTGCCATGATGTTTTTTATTTCTTCTTTGATCTCATTGGAAACCCAGTCGTTGTTTAATAGCATGCTATTTAGTCTCCATGTGTTTGATTTTTTTGGATTGTTTTTGTTGTAGTTGATTTCCAGTTTTATGCCTTTGTGGTCTGAGAAGATGCTTGATATGATTTCAATTTTCTTGAATTTGAAGAGACTTTGTCTGTGACCCAATATATGGTCTATCTTTGAAGATGACAAATGTGCACCTGAGGAGAATGTATATTCTGTGGCTTTGGGGTGAAATGTTCTGAAGATGTCAATTAATTCCATCTGATCTAGTGAGTCATTTAGGATTGATGTTTCTTTGTTGAGTTTCTGTTTAGAGGATTTGTCCAGTGGAGATAATGGGGTGTTAAGGTCCCCTACTATGATTGTATTGCTGTCAATCCTTCCCTTGATCTCCTCCAGAAGATTTCTTACGTATTTGGGTGCTCCTATATTGGGTGCATATATATTTACCAGAGTTATTTCTTCTTGTTGGACTGCTCCCTTTAGTATTATGAAGTGGCCTTCTTGATCTCTTTTTATGTCCTTCACTTTGAGATCTAATTTGTCGGATATAAGGATTGCTACCCCAGCTTTTTTTTCACTTCCATTGGCCTGAAAAACCTTTTTCCATCCCTTCACCATCAGTCTGTGTGCGTCTTTTTTTCTGAGTTGGGTTTCCTGTAGACAGCAGATATATGGGTCATGTTTTCTTATCCACTCATTTACCCTATGCCTTTTGACTGGGGAATTTAATCCATTTACATTTAAAGTTATTATTGATAGAAACTTGTTAGTCGCCATTTTTGTTGTTTACCGCTGCATTCCTTCTTTGTTTCCTGTTTTTTTCTATTTACAGCAGACCCTTTAGCATTTCTTGCATTGCTGGTTTGGTTGTAATAAACTCCCGTAGACCGTTTTTGTCTGTGAAGCTCCTGATTTGACCCTCAATTTTGATTGATGGCCTCGCTGGGTATAGTATTCTTGGATTCAGACCCTTCCTTTGCATGACTTTGTATATTTCATTCCATTCCCTTCTCGACTGATGTGTTTCTGTTGAGAAATCGGTCGCTAGTCTGATGGGGGATCCTTTGTAGGTAACTTTCTGTCTCTCTCTGGCTGCTTTTAAGATTCTTGCTTTGTCCTTGGTGTTTGCCAATTTAATTATTATGTGCCTTGGTGTCGGTCTTTTCAGGTTCATTTTGTTTGGGACTCTGTGAGCTTCTTGGATTTGTGTGAGTTTTTTCCTCCCTATATCAGGGAAATTTTCTGTTACTCTTTTTTCAAACAGGTTTTCTATTCCTTGCTCAGTTTCCTCTCCTTCTGGCACCCCTATTATTCGGATGTTGTTTCGTTTAGCATTGTCCCAGAGTTCTCTTAGGCTCTCCTCCTGCTTTTTAATTTTTTTTCTAGAAGCTGCTCTGTTTGGGTATTTTTTTCTACCTTGTCTTCTAGCTCACTGATGTGGTCCTCTGCTTCTTCTAGTCTACTGTTGATACTTTCTATTGAGTTCTTTATGGCAGTGATGTCATTTTTCATTTCTTCTTGGTTTCTCTTCATTTCCTCTTGGTTCTTCTTCATTTCCTCTTGGTTCCTACACATATTGTTGAATTGGTCTTCCATTCTTTTCATCCACCTTATGGCCATTACTCTGAATTCTTTCTCTGACAGGTTGCTTGCCTCCATTGCCTCCATTTCGTTTACTTCCTTTTCTGATGATGCCTGGTTTTCTTTCATATTTGGGTTGGTTCTTTGTTTCACCATGATTTCTCTTCTCAAGGTGTTTGGTTATGTAGTTCTCTCTCTGCTGCACTGATTCAAAGGCACAAAATACAACACAACAAGGCACAACGTACAAGGCACCGAACTAAATGCATTCACGATATTAATAACCCCAAATAAAGGTGACCCCCCCACGAGCGAAGAGAATTAGGGGATAAAGAAGAAAAAAGAGAAAAAGATTAAAGAGAAAAATAAAAAACAAAAAGGAGTGCCGAAATGAGATTGGGAAAAGGGAGAGAAGAAAAAAACAAAAAGACAAAAAAAACAACAAAAAACAACAAAAAAAACCCCAAAACAAACAAACAAACAAAAAGTAAGAGAATGAAATAGAGGTGGGGAAGAGGCTATTTGTATGGGGAGAAAACTCCAAGAGAACCGCAACCAATCTCAATGAAATCCAGCAGCAGATCCCTGGAGACTAATGCAAACTACAAACAACCACCAATATCAAGCGAGGCAAGGGAAAACAGAAGCACAAAAATAACCAGATAAAGAAAAAGTAAGCAAAACAGAAAAATGAAAATGAAAAACAAAACAATTTCCCACACAAGAATAAAAAACCCCAATATACTCAAAATCAAGCAAACACTAGCAAAACGACAGAGAGAGAGAGAAAAAAAAATTAGATAGTGAAGAAAGATAAGAGAGAGGTGTATATGGATTTAGAGCAAGGGATTGGAAATTAGATATATAAGTAGGGTGAAATTTAGACAGTGGGTAGAAAGAAGGAATAGGGAAAATCCAAAGCAGGAATAGGGTAAGAGAAACAGGACAACAAAAGGGGAAAAGTGAGGAAGAGAGTTTTGGCTTAAGGGTAAATGTGAGATAGAGAGAAATGATGCTAAAGGAATGATGAAAGTAGAGTGTAGAACACTAATCCCAAAATAAAATAAAGAAAAATTAAAAAAAATAAAAAATAAAATGACACTTGAAAAAATGGTAAAAGAATAGCAATAATACTGGTTAAAAAAAATGTAGTAATTGAAAAGGTAAAATCAATTGATTAAAAAAAAATAAAATTAAAAAAATAATAAAATAGGTTCTTAATGAAATGGTGAAAAAAGAATTAAAAAAAATATATATATATATAAATATTCGGAAGTGAAGGTGCTTCAGATCTTCCACTCTTCTTTTTGGCATGCCTTAGTCCTGCCAGGCATTCAGGGGAGTGTTGAACTTCCCTGCGATAGACTGTCCCTCCGTGCCGTAAACCACAGTCCTGATTTTAAGGCAGGTTGTATTTGTTTACCAGACTACCTTTATTTGTGATCCCAGAAGAGACAGTTCGTGGCTCTGCCTCTGGGTGGCAGTGTGTCTGGATTGAGCTCCGAGGCTATGAGTCCTCTCTATCAGTAGCGTTTTTTTTTTTTTTTCCTCTATGGTATTTGGAGCTGGTTTGGGAAAGACCACTGCCCAGAGCTGGTTCCTTGCCACTGCCCGCTGTTTCCCAGGCTCCCCAAAAAGAACTTTCCCCTACAGGCTCTGCGAATGACCCCAACTGGGGAATCCCATGCACAGGGTTTAATAATCAAATGCACGGATCTAAGGGGAACTGTAACAAGAGCCTGATAGTTGTGCGAATTCGCAAGCCTCCACCTTCCAGGTCTGCGCACAGTCTCCGCGCGCAGTCTCCGTGTGCCCACTCGCCCCTGGCACCAAGCAGCCAGCAGATTGGCAAAGTCCAAGGCTGCTCCTTTACATCCAGTCCAGCTATGGGCTCATTTTTCTCATTCCCTTCTGCCAGAAGCCCTGTGGGGCCCCTTCCCCACTCGCGGGTCACGCTGGTCCCAACGGCTGCCGACTCTGTGGGGTGCAGATTCCACCCCGCGCACGCACGAGCCCGGTCCTCCCTCCAACCCGAACTGCAAACTGCACCTTTAGGGGATGTCCAACCTTTCCGTGAGAAGAAGCAGTGCTCGTCTGAATTCACGCAGTCACGCTGCTTGAGATCCCTTGTTTCCAGGTTAGTAGCTGGTCTCTGGATGCAGGCAACAACCACCCAAGATGGGGCAGTCTCCGCTGCTTAGCTGGCGCACCACGAGAGGCTTCAGCCGCAGTCTCCAACCGTCCTTTTTTTCCTGGGGGTTCTCAGTCTTTCCTAGCTGCAGACAGTCTCTCAGCTGAAAATCCTCTGCCTATTCAGGCTGCATGTTACCCTTTTCAGCTGCTCACCCTTATCTGCTCCAGGACAAGGCACCAGACACGTCCGTTTATACCTCCGCCATTTTTCTCCTCCTTTAGTTGTATTTTTGAAGTGGTTGTTGGAGGCAGCAAACTCCGGTGTTTACCTATGCCGCCATCCTGGTTTTTTTCTAATCTATGTTTTTTTTTTCTTTCTTTGAAGATCTCTTACCACTCAGCTTTTAACCCATTTTCTCTCTCCACAGCTGCCAGGCCAGCTTTTAATATGTGAAATATACAGGGAACTTTCAAAGAATGGAAATGTCAGGCCCAAGACCGGCTGCTCCAAAATATCCCACAATGGCATATTGATTATTTTGAATTAAAATTACTTGACCAGCAGCTAATGCCAGAAGGGCACCAGACCCTCCCTTGTCTCCTTGAATGCAGAAAATAAATCTCCCCTGTGACAGGTGTTTTCCCCATGCCTAGAAGATAACCCTATTGCTGGAGTTAAATAACTCAGAGCCAAAAAGTCTGTGTAATCAACTCTTATTTCCTCTTTTCTAATTTACTACTTCATTTAAATTTCTCATTACTGAATACCCAAACCTTGCTTAGATCCCTTTCCAATGAGCACTAACTTTCTTTGTCCTGTCAATTTCTCACAAATTTATTGTTTGCCTAAAAAATATAAAAAGGTGCCTGGTCCTACCATTTCTCTATACCTCCTTTTATGATCTAAGCATTGTATTGTGATTCTTTAGTGCATAGGTATTAAATTTGTTTTTCTCCTGTTAATCTAGCCATGTGTCAATTTTATTATTTTATTACTATTCCCATCATAAGAACTAATGAAGGGGGGGGGGGCGCTTCTCCTTTTCCTTGACAGACAAATTCTTATTTGACATGATAAATCTGCTTCAAACCAAAAGCCATCATCATGCTATACCTGGCATTCCCATTAAGGGTTTCTGGTTATGTGGCTCACTCTCTATCATGTTGACAGAACATCAGCAAATACAATGCAACAAGACATGATATAAAAGGAACAAAACATGAATGTACTCATGACACCAATAACCCCAATAAAAGTGGCCACCAGAGAAAAGAGAATTAGAAGAGAGAAAAGAGAGCAAAAATGATATCCAGAAAACAAAAAAAGGTAGGAGAGAAAAGAACAAAAATATGGGGAGAGCAGGTAGAAAAAGAATGAGTGGATAAGAAGATAAATAAATAAATAAATAAATAAATAAATAAATAAATAAATAAATAGAAATTCTAAATTTATCTATTTACAAGAGGCCTGGTGCATGTATTCATGCACAGGTGGGGTACCTAGGGGCTCAGGCGAAACCCACAGTCCAATACTGCCTGCCACTCCTGCCTGCCGCTCCCACTCATCCTGGCCCCACTGCGCCTGCTGTGGGCTCACACCCAGTCAGTCATGCTCACCAGTCATGAGCCCTGCATCTAGTGCCCATCCCAAGGTGGGGGGAGGTGGGATGCATTCGGCCCTCCAGGCAGGCAGTGGGACGCCCTTGCTGGCCGGGGATACTGATCTGTCCAGCTGACATTCGCACTGGTTGTCATGAGCCACCTGGTGGCTGCTTTTATATCATTTCTTCCTTGCAGAGCATCTAGGGAAGGGAAGTGGCCACAGTGCCCGAGGCCAACTTCCAAGAGGCCTGTGGTGCTATCAGGATTGTGTTGGTGGAGGCCCAGGTCCATTGGTGCCTGGCCCATTCTCCAGAGATTAGACCTAAAGGACTACTGAGTGAGTGAGTGGCTGCCGCCTGGCTGGTGGGCCTCCAGGACCAGTCAGTCAGTTGAGTGGCACTCCTGCTGTGGGAGCACAATGACCACCAGGGGCCAGCTCCTGCATTGAGCATCTGCCCCCTGGTGGTCAGTGTGCATAATAGCAACCAGTCAACTGGTCATTCGGTCACTTAGGTTTCATATATATATATATATATATATATATATATATATATATATAGAGAGAGAGAGAGAGAGAGAGAGAGAGAGAGAGAGAGACTAGGGGCCCAGTGCATGAATTCATGCACCTTGAAAGGAACTGTGGGCCACAAGGCTGTGGTGGGCACAGGGGTGGGTCTTGGCCCATCCTCTGCACTCCCCACCCAGACCCTCCCACTGTGGCCCCCAGTCCCCTGTCTGCTGGCAGCCCCACTCCTGCTGCTGCCGCTCCCACACACTGACGGCGCCGGCACCACTCGCACCTGCTGACAGTGCAGAGCAATTGGGGGCGGTGCAGCAATGGGTGCGAGTGGGGTCAGCACTTTCAGCAGGTGCAAATGGCTGCTGCTGCCCTGATCACCCCTCAGGAGCACTGGGAGGTGGAGAAGCCCTAGGGGCGATCGAGGCCAACAGCTGCTACTAGCACCCACTGACGGTGCCAAGTGATCAGGCCAATGCCGGGCGCCAGCAGCAGGTGAGAGCAACAGCTCTGGTGCTGGCAGCAGGTGCGAGCAGGGCCAACACCAAGAGCAGGTGTGAGTGCCAGGCAGGACTGCAGCGTGCGAGAGCTAAGTATTTTCAGTAACCACCAAAGGCTCGCCCCATGACATTGACCAGTGCCCCACCTTGGTCTGGAGTCCCCGCTCACCTGCTTCACCATCCCGCCAAGGCCGATGCCCGCCATTTTTCACACTCTACCACCTGCTGCCGACGCCTGCCATGTTTTGTGCATGCCCCGTGGTGGTCAGCGCACATCATAGTGACGTTTTTCAGTTGTTCTGCTGTTTGGTCTATTTGCATATTAGGGATTTATAAATATAGATTTGTTCATTTATTTTTGGAAAAGGAGAATAGAGAAGACAGAAGATAGACTTGAGTTTAGTGACTGAAACTACTGAAACAATTAGGAGAAGAAGAAAGCAAGAGAGGAGAGGAAAAACAAAAGCATAAAAATTGACTAGCAAAGAAAGAGAAAATGGAAGGGTGCATAGACTTGGATCAGGGGAGAGGATATTAGATAAATGAGTAAGCCAACAGAGATTACAATAATAATAACACATCAATAAAGCAGATAAAGAAGATCAATTATTTTTCTTTTTTTTCTTTTATTTTTTTATTAATTAAATCTTTATTGTTAAGATTATTACATTTGTTCCTCTTTTTTCCCCACATAACTCCCCTCCACCCAGTTCCCACCCCACCCTCCTCCCTCACTCCCCACCCACTGTCCTCATCCATAGGTGCACAATTTTTGTCCAGTCTCTTCCCACCCTCAAGAATACCCAGTCCACTCCCTTTCTATGCCCCTGATTCTATTATAATCACCAGTTCATTCTGTTCATCAGATTATTCACTTGATTTTCAGATTCACTTGTTGATAGATGTGTATTTGTTGTTCATAAGTTGTATCTTTACCTTTTTCTTCTTCTTCCTCTTCTTAAAGAATACCTTTCAGCATTTCATATAATACTGGTTTTGTGGTGATGAACTCCTTTAGCTTTTCTTATCTGTGAAACTCTTTATCTGACCTTCAATTCTGAATGATAGCTTTGCTGGATAAAGTAATCTTGGTTGTAGGTTCTTGGTATTCATCACTTTGAATATTTCTTGCCACTCCCTTCTGGCCTACAAAGTTTTTGTTGAGAAATCAGCTGACATCCGTATGGGTACTCCCTTGTAGGTAACTGAGTTTCTTTCTCTTGCTGCTTTTAAGATTCTCTCTTTGTCTTTTGCTCTTGGCATTTTAATTATGATGTGTCTTGGTGTGGTCCTCTTTGGATTCCTTTTGTTTGGGGTTCTCTGCGCTTCCTGGACTTGTAAGTCTATTTCTTTCAGCAGGTAGGGGAAGTTTTCTGTCATTACTTCTTCAAATAGGTTTTCAATATCTTGCTCTCTCTCTTCTTCTTCTCTCTTCTCGTACCAACCCCTATAATTCTGATGTTGGTACGCTTGAAGTTGTCCCAGAGGCTCCTTACACTATCTTCATTTTTTGGATTCTTTCTTCATTTTGTTTTTCTGGTTGGGTGTTTTTTGCTTCTTCATATTTCAAATCGTTGACTTGATTCTTGCAATCCTCTAGTCTGCTCTTGGGAGTCTGTATAATATTCTTTATTTCAATCACTGTATGCTTAATTTCTAGTTGGTCCTTTATCACAACCTCGAGGGTCTCGTTAGATTTCTTGTAGATCTCATTAAGTTTATCAGTAGTTTCTAGAAAATTCTTAAAAAACCTTAAAAGTGTGGCATTGAACTCTATATCCAGTAGTTTGCTTTTCTCCATTTCTGTCATTTGTGTCCTTTTTCTTTGTCTCCGCATTTTTTATGCTTCCCTGTGTTGATAAAGTGGTTTTCTGTGCTGAGTGTCCTCTAGGACCCAGTGGTTCAGCCTCCCAAATTACCTGAGGAGGACACTCTTGGTGAACCCCCTTGTGGGCTTTGTGCACAGTCTTGTTGTAGTTAAGCCTTCATTGTTGTAGTTGTCACTGGGAGGAATTGACCTCCAGGCCAATTGGCTGTGAGAATCAGCTGTGTCTGCAGTGGGAGAACTTCTGTGCTGGAGACACCCCTCTGGGGCAGGACTTGCTTCAATGGGGCTTTGGTGCTCACTGAGTCTGCCCCCTGAGTGTGTTCTTTATGGTTCCATGAAGCTGTAAACTGGATGGTGTCACTCTGACCTCTGGTTTCCTGGCTCCTGGATCTCTAGGGAGGTGCTAATCTAGCCTTTGCCTGAGGCTATCCAGCAAAAGCCTCCCTGCAGGGCTTGGGAGGGGCGGGTCCCAAGGGATCAACAGGGTGGGTGGAGCGAGCAGTTATGGCTGCTCTCAGTCTTGCCCTCAGAGGCTCAGCTTCTCAGTGTCCTGATAATCACTGCAAGCCCCTCTGAGAGAAAGCTGCCCTCGAGTTCCGACCGATGCCAGACAGTCCCGCTTCTCCTGTATGAGTCTGGGTCCCTAGAGACTCACCCAGAACTGGAGCTCAGAGCCTGAGACTCCCTCCTGATTGAAAACGAAAACCACGCCCTCAGCCGCCAGCCCGCTCTGCATGCACCTCCGCACCTTAGTATTTTACTTCCACACTGCACCTCCTCTGAGTCTCCGTATGCTTTTCTTTTTCCTTCTAGTTGTGGAATTTCCACTCAGCCAGCCTTCCTGTGGTTCTGGATGATGTCCATTCCATCTTTTAGTTGTATTTTTGAAGTGGTTGTTGGAGGCAGCAAACTCTGGTGTTTACCTATGCCGCCATCTTGGTTTCTCCCAGAAGATCAATTTTTAATAAGGGGTATAAAGAAAGGAAGGAGAAAAACTAAAACAGGGACAGGAGAAGAGAAGCAGTATGAAAAATGGAGAAGTGAGGAAGAAAAGGGTGGAAAAATAAGATAAAATAACAATAAAAAATAAAAATAGAATGCAGAAAAAATAATACAAAAAATGAAAATCAAAAGAATGTGAGGAAAATATTTTTAAATTAAAAAAGTTTTAATGCCCCATAGAGGCTGGTTTAAGACCCCACTCTTCTGTTCTGTCTGCCACTTTTCAGTTTCCTGTTAGGTAGTCAGCACCACGTTGAAGTTCTAAGTGATCCACCACTCCTCTGTTTATGTCTGTCTCCACAGGCCTTGGCTGTAAGCAGAAGAAACCAATTTGGCTGCTTTGCCTGTCTGCCAGCTGTCAATCTTAATCACTTGAGCATCTGTTTCTGACAGGGCTTTAGGTGGGCGTGCTGCTGTATTGATTTCTGGAACTGAATGGCCCTTCTTCAACCCAGTCCCTAAGAGCTCTTTGGGGCTATTCAGAGTCTTTTTTTTTTTCCTTTGTAAAGCTTAAGGTGTAGGCTGGGCGTGGCTGTATTAGCTTTCTTGAGACTGCTGGGAGGGGCTGGCTGTTGAGGAAAAAAATGGCTGCCTAGGTTTGTAGGTTCAGAAATGTCTCAGCACAGGATTCCTGGTCACCTCTCCCTGCCCTGCTCTACTCCACTAACTATCCTCAGACTCCACAAATCTGCACTTCTACCTGTACTACACCCTCATGTGAGTGTTTGTAATTGAAAGGTCATATGAAATGGGTTTAGCGAATAAAAGCAAAACAAAACAGAGGCAAAACGACCACACAACTGTGAGTTTCTCTCCCCGCTGGCACCTCGCCGCTCAGATAGCTCTTCAGGCCACCTTTCTGGGTGCAACCTCTCGCGGCTGTGGACTTAGATATAGGTTCCCCAGCTGCCAGCAGCCCTGTGGAATTCCTTTACAAAGTTGGATGTTATGCCTGTCCCCAAATGATGTGGACATGGTGCAGTGCAGCTTTCTCCTGACCCTCTCAGCCTGGTGGTTGGGTGTCTACCTCCACCCCTGATCCTACCATTCTCCAGGCGTCCTCTGCCTTTTCCACCTGTGAATTGTCTCACCAGCTGTGTCTAATTCGCTAATTCTAGGTGGATGTTATCCTATTTAGCTGCTCTTTCTATCTGCTCCAGAACAAGGCACAGGACATGTCTGCCTATTCGGCTGCCACTTTTGCTCTCCCAAAGGTTGATTTCCCAACAACCTTTAAAATTTTTTTTTTCTTTATTGATTAAGGCATTACATATGTGTCCTTATCCCCCCCATTGCCCCCTCACCCACCCACTCATGACCTCATCCCCTGATGTCTGTGTTCATTGGTTGGGCTTATATGCATGCATACAAGTTCTTTGGTTGATCTCTTTGAACAAAAACAGATGTAGAGACAGAGAAGCATCGATCAGATGCTCAAAACTCAGAGGGAAGGTAGGGGAGGGGGAGGGTGATGAGGAGAGATCAACCAAAGGACTTGTATGCATGCATATAAGCATAAGCGATGGATGTGGACAGCAGGGGGCGAGGGTGAGGGCAGGATTGGGGGGATGAGAGGACATTGGGGGGATAAGGACACATTTGTAATATCTTAATCAATAAAGGGGGAAAAAGATTAAATTTAAAAAAAGATTGAAAAAAAATTTTTTTTCATATGTCTCTTGGCCTTCTGTATGTCCACTTTCAAAAAGTGTCTATTTAGGTCCTTTGCCCATTTTTTTTATTGGATTGTTTATCTTCCTTTTGTTAAGATGTATGAGTCCCCTATAAATTTTGGAGATTAAACACTTATCAGATGCCACTTTGGCAAATAAACTCTCCCATGCAGTGGGCTTTCTTGTAGCTTTGTTGATGACTTCTTTTGCTGTACAGAAGCTTTGTATTTTTATGTAGTTCCATTTGTTTACTTTCTCCTTTGTTTCCATTGTCCTAGGTTATGTGTCAGTAAACATATTGCTATGAGCTATATCTGATATTTTGCTGCCTTTACATTTTTCTAAGATTTTTATGGTTTCCTGTCTTATATTTAAATCTTTTATCCATTTTGAGTTTATTTTTGTGTATGGTGTAAGTGGGTGGTCTAGTTTCATTTTTTCAAGTGTCTGTCCAATTTTCCCAGCACCATTTATTGAAGAGACTGTCTTGACTCCATTGCATGCTCTTGCCTCCTTTGTTAAATATTGTTTTTTAATTAAATCTTTATTGTTCAGATTATTACATTTGTTCCTCTTTTTTTTCCCCCCATAACTCCCCTCCTCCCAGCTCCCGCCCCACCCTCCGCCCTCACTCCCCACCCACTGTCCTTTTCCATAGGTGCACGATTTTTGTCCAGTCTCTTCCCGCATCTCCCACACCCCTTTCCCCCCCAAGAATAGTCAGTCCATTCCCTTTCTATGTCCCTGATTCTATTATGATCACCAGATTATTTATTCACTTGATTCTTAGATTCACTTGTTGATAGATGCATATTTGTTGTTCATAATTTGTATCTTTACCTTTTTTTTTCTTCTTCCTCTTCTTAAAGGATACCTTTCAGCATTTCATATAATACTGGTTTGGTGGTGATGAACTCCTTTAGCTTTTCCTTATCTGTGAAGCTCTTTATCTGACCTTCCGTTCTGAATGATAGCTTTGCTGGATAAAGTAATCTTGGTTGTAGGTTCTTGGTATTCATCACTTTGAATATTTCTTGCCATTCCCTTCTGGCCTGCAAAGTTTCTGTTGAGAAATCAGCTGACAGTCGTATGGGTATTCCCTTGTAGGTAACTGGGTTTCTTTCTCTTGCTGCTTTTAAGATTCTCTCTTTGTCTTTTGCTCTTGGCATTTTAATTATGATGTGTCTTGGTGTGGTCCTCTTTGGATTCCTTTTGTTTGGGGTTCTCTGCGCTTCCTGGACCTGTAGGTCTATTTCTTTCACCAGGTGGGGGAAGTTTTCTGCCATTATTTCTTTAAATAGGTTTTCAATATCTTGCTCTCTCTCATCCTCTGGCACCCCTATAATTCTGATGTTGGTGCGCTTGAAGCTGTCCCAGAGGCTCCTTACACTATCTTCATATTTTCGGATTCTTTTTTCATTTTGCTTTTCCAGTTGGGTGTTTTTTGCTTCTTCGCATTTCGAATCTTTGACTTGATTCTTGCGCTCCTCTGGTCTGCTGTTGGGTGTCTGTATAATATTCTTTATTTCAGTCAGTGTATGCTTAATTTCTAGTTGGTTCTTTATCACAACATAGAGGGTCTCATTAGATTTCTTGAGGATCTCACTACATTTATCGGCGGTCTCACCAGTCTTTTCGAGGGCCTTACTAAGTTTATCGGCAGCTTCTAGACAGTTCTTAAGAGACCTTAAAAGTGTGGTTCTGAACTCAATATCCTCCATTGACAGTTTTGTCCTGTTTCTTTGTCTCCGCATTTTTTATGCTTTCTTGGTGCACCCCCTAGTGGTCTTTGTCCGCAGTCTTGTTGCCTTTAAGCCTTGATTGATGTCGGCAATACCGGGGTGATTTGACCTCCAGGCTAACTGGCTATGAGAGTCGGCTGTGTCTGTAGTGGGAGGGCTTCTGTGCTGGATCTCTAGGGCGGTGCTAATCTAGCGTTTGCCTGAGGCTATCCGGCAAATGGTTCTGTGCAGGGCTTGGGCGGGGCGGGTCCCCGGGGATCTACAGGGCGGGCGGAACAAGCAGTTATGGCGACTCTCAGTTCCTTCCCCAGGGGCTCTGCCTCTCAGAGCCCCAGCAATGGCTGCAAACCTCGGAGAGAAAGCTGCCTTCGAGTTCCGACCGAAGCCAGACAGTCCCGTTTCTCCCGTTTGAGTCTCGGTCCCCAGAGACTCGCCCGGATCTGGAGCTCAGAGTCTGAAACTCCCTCCCGATTGAAAACAACAACCGCGCCCTCCGCCGCCAGCCCGATCCGCGCGCACACTCCGCACCTGAGTATTTCACTTCAGCACTGCGCCTCCTCTGAGTCTGGGTATGATATTCTCTTTCCTCCTAGTTGTAGAATTTCCACTCAGCCAGCCTTCCCGTGGTTCTGGGTGATGTCTGTTCTGTCCTTTAGTTATATCTCTGAAGTGGTTGTTTGAGGCAGCGATCTCCGGCGTTAACCTATGCCGCCATCTTGGTTTCTCCTTTGTTAAATATTAATTGAGCATAATGGTTGGGTCGATTTCTGGGTTCTCTGTTCTGTTCCATTGGTCTATGTGTCTGTTCATGCACCACTACCATGCTTTTGGAGAACAGTGGCTTTGTAACACAATTTGATATCTGGTATTGTGATCCCTCCAATTTTGTTCTTATTTTAATCAGGATTGCTGTAGCTATTTGGGTTTTTTTTTTTTTATCCCATATAAATTTTTGTAGAATTTGTTCTAGGTCTTTGAAATATGTCATTGGTATTTTAATGAGGATTGCATTGAATGTATAGATTTCTTTGGGTAGTATGGATATTTTAATGATGTTGAGTCTACTAATCCATGTACACTGTATGTACTTCCATTTGTTTATATCTTCCTCTGTCTCTTTTTTCAACATCCTGTGGTTTTCCAAGTACAGGTCTTTTACCTCCTTAGTTAAATTTAGGTATCTTAATTTTTTTGTTGCAATGGTATATGGGATTTTTTTTTTAGTTTCATTTTCTGTGAGTTCATTATTGGTGTATAAAATGCCATAGATTTCTGGGTGTTAATTTTGTATCCTGCTACATTGCCAAATTCATTTATTAAATTAAATAGTTTTTTATGGAGTCTTTAGGTTTTTCTATGTATAATATCTTGTCATTAGCTAATAATGACACTTTTACCTTTTCTTTTATAATTCGGATGCCTTTTATTTCTTCTTTTTGTCTGATTGCAATAGCAAGCACTTCTACTAATATGTCAAACAGGAGTGGTGAAAGTGGGCATCCCTTTCTTGTTCCTGTTCTTAGGGAAAATGGTTTTAGTTTTGCCCATTGAGTATGATGTTGGCTGTAGGTTTGTCATGTAAGGCTTTTATTATGTTGAGAGATGATCCCTCTATTCCCACTTTGCTTAGAGTACATATCAAGAAATGGTGTTGGATTTTGTCAAATTCTCTTTCGGCATCAATTGATATGATTATGTGATTTTTGTCTTTCAACTTGTTTATGTGATGTATAACATTTATTGATTTGCAAATATCAACCAGTGTTGCATCCCCAGAATAAATCCCACTTGGTCATTGTGTATGATCCTTCTAATGTAATGGTGGATCTTATTTGCTAGAATTTTGTTCAGGATTGTAGTATCTATGTTCATCAGGGATATTGGCCTGTAATTCTCATTCCTTGTAGTGTCTTTATCTGGTTTGGGGATTACAGTGATCCTGGCTTCACAGAAAGAGTGTGGAAGTGTTTCTTCCTCTTCAATTTTTTGGAATAGTCTGAGGAGGATAGGTTTAATTCTCCTTTGGATGTTTGGTTAAACTCTCCTGTGAAGCCGTCTGGAGCAGGGCTTTTGTTTGCTGGAAGCCTTTTTTTGTTTGTTTTTGTTTTTGTTTTTTTATTACTGCTTCAACTTCATTGGTAGTTATTGGCCTATTCAGATTTTTTTATTCTTCCTGATTGATTTTTGAAATATTGTATTTTTCTAGGAATATGTCCATTTCATTCAGGTTGTCCTGTTCGTTAGAATAGAGTTGTTCATAGCATTTTTTTTTTTTTTTTTTTTTTTTTTTTTTTTTTTACAATCAGTTGTAATTCTGTGGGGTCGGTTGTTACTTCACCTCTTTTATTTGTGGTTTTGTTTATTTGGGTCCTCTCTCTTTGCTTCTTGGTGAGAGGTTCATCAATCTTGGTTATCCTTTCAAAGAACCAGCACTTCGTTTTATTGATCTTTTGTATTATTTGTTCTCTATGTCATTTATTTCCACTCTGATATTTATTATATTTTTCCTTCTGCTTACCCTGGGCTATTCTTGTTGCTCTCTTTCTAATTCATTATGTTGTAGGGTTTGATAATTTCTTACTAGCTTTTCTTGATTTTTTTTTATTTCTTCTTTGATCTCTTTGGTAATTCAATCATTGTTTAATAGCATACTATTCAGCTTCCAAGTGTTTGAATTTTTTTATTGTTTTCATTGTAGTTTATTTCTAATAGTATGCCATTGTGGTCTGAGAAGATGCTTGATATGATTTCAATCTTCTTGAATTTTGAGAGACTTTGCTTGTGGCCCAATATGTGCTCTATTTTAGAAAATGTCCCATGTGCACTTGAGAAGAACATATATTCCATGGCTTTGGGGTGATATGTTCTGAAGATGTCAATTAAGTCCATCTGATCTAGTGAGTCATTTAGGATTGCTGTTTCTTTGTTGATTTTTCTGTCTAGCGGATTTATCCAGTGATGTCAGTGGTGTATTAAAGTCCCCTACTATGATTGTATTGTTGTTGATCTCTCCCTTGATATCTTCCAGAAGGTTTTTTTTTTATGTATTTGGGTGCTCTGTATTGTGTGCATATATGTTTACAAGAGTTCTATCCTCTTATATTGATCCCTTTAGTATTATGTAGTGGCCTTCATTATCTCTTGCTATGGCCTTCACTTTTTGGTCTATTTTTTCAGATATAAGTATTACTATCCCAGTATTTTTTCATTTACATTCACCTGAAAAAATTTTTTTCCATCCCTTCACTTTCATTCTGTGTGAGTCCCTTGTTCTGAGGTGGGTCTCTGATAGACAGCATATGCATGGGTCATGTTTTCTTATCCATTCAGCCACCCTATACCTGTTGATTGGAGTATGTAACCCATTTATCTTTAAGGTTATTATTGTTAAGTACTTTTTTATAGCCATTTTTATTCTTTATGCTTGTGTTCCTTCTTCCCTTCCTATTTCTTCTTTTTCACAACAGTCCCTTTAGCATTTCTTTCATTGCTGGTTTGGTGGTAATGAGCTCCCTTAGTTTCTTTTTGTTTGTGAAGGTTCTGATTTCCCCTTCAATTTTAAATGTTACCCTTGCTGGATAGAGTATTCTTGGATTCAATCCTTTGAATTGCATCACTTTGTATATTTCATTCCTTTGCCTTCTATTTGATAATCTAACGGGAGATCCATTGTAGATAACATTCTTTCTCTCTCTTGCATCCTTTAAGAGTCTTGCTTTGTTTATGTTTGCCATTGTAATTATGACGTGTGTTGGTGTGGGTCTTTTTGGGCTCATCTTGTTTGGAACTCTTTGTGCTTGTCTGACATTTTCTTCCTTAAGTCAGGGAATTTTTCTGACGTTATTTCTTCAAATAGGTTTTCTAATACTTGTTCCTCTTCTTGTCCTTCTGTAACCCCTATTATATGGAGGTTGCTTCATTTCATGTAGTCCCAAAGCTCCCTTAAACTCTCCTCCTGCTTTCTAATTTTTTTCCAATTTCTGTTCAGATTGGTTGTTTTCCACCCCATCTTTTAACTTGCTGATTTGGTCCTCAGCTTTCCTAGTCTACTGGTGAAACCCTTAATTGTGTTCTTTATTGCAGTTATATCATTCTTCATTTCCTCTTGATATTTAGATATGTTGGTGAATTTCTCATCTAGATGGTTTAGTATCTTTATGACCATTACTCTGAATTCTTTCTCGAACATATTTCTTGTCTCCATTTCATTTAGTTCTTTTTCTGGCAATTCCACTTTTTCCCCCCTTTGGGGAATATTCTTTGTTTCCCCATTTTTGCTATCTCTTTCTGGCTTTGGGCACCCTGCTTGGAATCCAAGAGTTTGAAGTTCCTAGCGGTCCAATGGCCTGGGACTCACTTGCCTGGAGGCTGGTTCTGCCTTGAGTTTCACACCTTTAGTGTCATTGCTCTGAATCATTTCCCCTTCTTTCACAGCTCTGTCCCTCAATTTTCCACTTCAGAAACTCTGGGCCAGCTGGGGCACATGTACAGTTCCTCTGATGTGTGACTTCCAGTGAGGGCCCAGAGCCCTCTGGCATCCAATTCACTGTGTGGCCCTGGCACCCAAGGCAAGATGGTGCCCTAGGTCCCTCTGGCAGTGCACTTGCAGCATGTCCCTGTGTCCTGGGGCTGGGTGTGCCAAGTCACACCAGCTGTTCTGTCCTGGGCTGGGGGTGAATGTGCATTGGGCAATGGGTCTTTCTGGCCAGGAGTGGAGGGAGCACTGGGCTGTGGCTCTGTAAGGGGACCAGGATGTGGAGGGGGGTGGATAGTGGTACCCCTGGCTTGCACTCAGATCATGGGGACCTGAAGCATGGGATCCTGGTATCCTGGTTCTGGGCTCTGGCAAGGAGTAGCAGCTTGGGAGGTCTCTCTGGTGTGCACTCACTACAGACATCGAGGAGCCCATGGCATGGTACCATGCTACTCACTTCTGAGGCATGGTGGTAGTTCCATGCAGGTTATGCCTGGAAAGCAGCTTTTTGCACAGATCTAGGTGTGGTGTCCGAGGTCAGTCTGGGAATTGGTGTGGCTACACTCCTGGCCTCCATTGCTCCTCTCTACTAGATGGTGTGGGCTCCGTGCCAAAGCTGCCACAGCCTGGGGAGTGCCTGTGGCAATAGCAGGGGCTTCCTGTCTAAGAGAGACCAATCTGCCAGTCCCCGGGACTCCTGTGATATTTAACTGTCCCTCACTCACCCACACACACACCACACATGTCCACACATTCCCCACTCACTCCTTTACTCTGTCATACTCTCTCTTTCCCTGCCGTTCTGTTGGCTGCCATATTGATCTCTCTCTTTTTTTCTATTTAATTATTTTCTTATCCTTATTATTCCCTTTTTAATACTTTGTCTATGTACTTTTTTTCTAATTTATGAGTTGAATGTTCAATTTTTTTGTTTTATAACCATTCCTTTTTATTGAACAACTTATTTAATGCCACCAATTTTGCCCTATATACCTATATAACATTTTCAGTTATGGATCCTAAATGTTGATATTTATAGTTTTATTATCATTCTATTTTAACATTTCCTAATTTCCTTTATGTTTCCTTATTAACTAAGGGTTATTTATTAACATGTAATTTTATTTCCAAATATATATGATTCTGTTAGGTATTCTTGGTTATTAATTTCTAACTTTATCATATGAATTTTCACATCAGCATTATTCATAATATCCCCAAAGTGGAAGCAGTCCAAATTTCCATCAACTAATGAATGTGTAAACAAAATGTGATTTATCTATACAATGGATTTTTATTCTGAAATCAAAAGGGCCCTGGCCGGTTTGGCTCAGTGGATAGAGTGTCAGCCTGTGGACTGAAGGGTCCCGGGTTCGATTCTGGTCAAGGGCACATGCTTGGATTGTGGGCCCAATCCCCAGTGTGGGGCATGCAGGAGGCAGCCAATCAATGATTTGATCTCATCACTGATGTTTCTATCTCTCTCTCTCCCTTCCTCTCTGAAAGCAATAAAAATACATTTTTAAAAAACAGGAATGAATTACTGATTCACTCTATAAAATGAATGGACCTTGAAAACATTATGCTACGTGAAAGAAGCCAGATGCAAAAGATCACATATATAATCCCATTTATATGAAATGTTCAGGATAGGAAATCTATAGAGACATAAAGTAGATTAATGTTTTCCAGAGGGTAGGAGATGGTGGATTTCGGGGAGAATAGTGAGTGAGTGCTAATGAGTACAGGATATTTCTTTTAAATGATGATGTATTCTAAAATTTATTATGGTGATGGTTGCTCAATCTTGTGACTATACTAAAATATATCTAACTACATTTTAAAAGAGGTGAATTTTATGGTATGTGAAGTATATATTGGAAAACTATAGGACATTGAAAAAAGAAACATAGGAAGATGCAAACAAGTGTAAGCATAAACTGTGGTCATAGATTGGATGAATTAACATCATTAAAATGTCCATACTACATGAAGCAATCAACAGATTCAATGCAATCCCTATTAAAATGCCAATGGCGACCGGTTTGGCTCAGTGGATAGAGCATCGGCCTGCGGACTCAGGGGTCCCGGGTTCAATTCCAGTCAAGGGCATGTACCTTGGTTGCGGGCGCATCCCCAGTAGGGAGTGTGCAGGAGGCAGCTGATCGATGTTTCTCTCTCATCGATGTTTCTAACTCTCTATCCCTCTCCCTTCCTCTCTGTAAAAAATCAATAAAATATATATTTAAAATGCCAATGGCATATTTCACAGATCTAGAACAAATATTACAAAACTGTTATATGGAAATTAAAAAGACCCTGAATAAATATTTGTATGGGTTATATGTTTCTATATCTGTGTGTCTATTTATTATTAGAGTGTACCTATTAATGATAGAGTCATTCAGGACCTGTGATTAATAGATGTGTTGAAAATTAAATAATGTTCCCTTAAAAAAAAAAGATCCTCAATAGCTGCAGCAATCTTGAGAAAGAAGAACAAAGCTAGAAGGATCACAATACCGAGTATAAAACTATATGACAAAGCTATTGTAATCAAATAGCCTGGTATTGGCACAAGAGCAGACATATATATCAATGAAACAGAACAGAAACCCCAGAAATCAACTATGACCAATTAATATTTGACAAAAATGGTAAGAGCACACAAAGGAGTAAAGACAGTCTCTTAAATAAATGATGTTGGGAAAATTAGACAGATACATGCAAAAAAAAAATGAAACTAGACCATAAACTTACACCATACACAACTGAACTCAAAATAGATAAAAGACTTAAATGTAAGTAGTGAAAACATAAACATCCTAGAGGAAAACATAGGCAGTAAATTCCCAGGCAGCTCATGCAGCAGCATTTTGGCTGGTATTTCTCCTAGGGCAAAAGAAGCATAGGAAAAATAAATGAGACTACATCAAACTAAAAAGCTTCTTCACAGCAAAAGAAAGGATCAACAAAATTAAAAGGGAATCCACTGTATGGGAGAACATATTCACGAAAGTTACATTTGATCAGGGGTTGATTTCTAAAATATATAAAGAACTTATAAAACTCAACACCAAGAAGATAAGCAATCCAATTTAAAAATGATCAAAGAACCTAAAAAGACACTTCTCCAAAGTGGACATATAGATGGCCAATAGACATATGACAAAATGTTCAACGTCACTAATCATCAGAGAGATTCAAACTAAAAAGATAAAGAGGTATCATCTCACAACTGTCAGAATGGCTACTATCAATATATCAACACTCAGGAAGTGCTGGAGTGCATGTGGAGAAAAGGAAACCCTTGTGGACTGCTGGTGGAAATGCAGACTGGTGCAGCCACCATGGAAAACAGTATGGAGTTTCTGCAAAAAATTAAAACTCGTATTTCTGTTTCGTTTAGTGACCCCACTTTTGGGAATGTATCCTAAGAAACCCAAAACACCAATCAGAAATAATATATGAACCCCTATGTTTATAGTAATGTTATTTACAATAGTCAAGAACTGGAAACAGCCTAAGTGCCCATTAGTAGATGAGTGGATAAAAATGCTGCCTTACATTTTCGCAATGGAATACTATGCAGCTGTGAAAAATGAGGATGTCTTTGAGATAGCATGGATGAACCTCTGGATTATTATGCTAAGTGAAATAAGCCAGTCAGAGAAAGACAAATATCGCATGATCTCACTTATATGTGGAATCTAATGAACAAAACAAATTGACAAGCAAAATAGGTTCAAAGACATGGATGCATGGATCAAACTGACAGATCTCAGAGGAGAGGGATGGGTGGGACTGCAAGAAATTATCCAAAGAACATATATGCATATATGCATAGCCTGTGGACACAGACAATAGTGTGGTGAAGGTCTGGTGTAGGGTGGGTGCTGGATGGAGTGGGGGAAAAGGTGTGGGAAATGGGGGACTTATGTAATACTGCCAATAATAAATAAATAAATAAATGAATAAATAAATAAAGTTGTCACATTAAAAAAAAAAGCCTAGGGTTGTTGCAGCAAAGTACTGGTTAAACATGAGAATGACAGAAGTTTTCAGTTCTCCCAAAATGTTTATTTAAAAAGCTATAGACAGAACAACAGAAAGAGGAACAAGGATTAGAAAACCTATTCGAAGAAATACTATCAGAAAACTTCCCTGAGGTGGGGAAGAAAAAAGTCACACAAGCCCAGAGAGTCCCTAGCAAGGTGAACCCAAAAAGACCAACACCAAGACACATCATAATTACCATGGCAAATGTTCAGGACAAAGAGAGAATCTTACAGACTGCAAGAGAGAGACGGAAAGTTACATACAAGGGATCTCCCATTAGATTATCAAATGATTTCTCAACAGAAACACATCAGGCCAGAAAAGAATGGATGGAAATTTACAAAGTGATGCAAAGCAAAGAACTGCATCCAAGAATACTCTATCCAGCAAGGCTATCATTCAAACTTGAAGGGGAAATAAGAAGCTTCACAGACAAAAAAAGGCTAAGGGAGTTTATCACCACCAAGCTAGCAATGCAAGAAATGCTAAAGGGACTGGTGTAAAAGGAAGAAATAAAAAGCTCAGAAAGAAAAAAGCCACACAAAAAAAGAAATGGCTACAAACAAGTACCTTTCAATAATAACTTTAAATGTAAACGGACTAAATGCTCCAACCAAAAGACATCGAGTGGCTGAATGGATAAAAAATCATGACCCATACATTTGCTGTCTACAAGAGACCCACCTCATTAGAAGGGACTCACACAGACTGAAAGTGAAAGGATGGAAAAATATCTTTCAGGCAAATGGAAATGAAAAGAAAGCTGGGGTAGCAATACTTATATCAGACAAAATAGACCTCAAAGTGAAGGCCATAACAAGAGATAACAAAGGCCACTTCATAATATTAAAGGGATCAATACAACAAGAAGATATAACCCTGGTAAACATATATGCACCCAATGCAGGAGCACCCAAATACATAAAAAGCTATTTCATACCTGATTACATGCTATTTCATATCTGTTTAAAGTTTAAATGGTTCCACTTTACTGTTTGTTGTTAAAAGTGGGATAAAAAAAAAATTTGTATTTTCTCCTTAATATTCTCTTGATTTATTTCTGTTATACTAATACAACTTAACAAGCCAGTTTTTCATAAGCTCATATCAGCAACAACTATAAGATTCTTTTTTAAAAAATATTTTTATTGATTTTAGAGAGAGGAAGGGAGAGGGAGAAATATATAGAAACAACAATGATGAAAGAGAATCATTGATTGGCTGCCTACTGCACACCCGCACAATCTGGGGATCGAGCCCACAAGCTGGCTATGTGCCCTAACTAGGAATGGAACCATGACTTCCTGGTTCATAGATTGACACTTAACCACTGAGCAGCTTTGGCTGGTCAGTAAGGATCTTTATAATCACATGATATAAAAATTTAAATTTGTTTCCTCATTCAATAGTCTAATGCCTATTCTTTAATTTACTGGTCAGTGAAACTATACCCACATCTGTGAGTTGAGTGAGTTGTTGAAAAATATGTTATTGCTGGCTATAAGAAAGGTTGGCTTTTCACCATTTCAAAATAAGTAAATCAGGAATATCAAAACTATTATATGAATAGGGCAAATAATAATATGATTATGTAAACAGATAGTACATTGGGAAGAAAATTTGTGTTGAAACCAATGAGCAACAGAATAAACTTTTCTTTTTAAATGAAAGTACAGTTCACAAATAATTAGTTGTTAAATTAAAAGATAAAGTGCGAAGAAAATTGTATCCAGTTAAAAAAATTTACTGCTAAGAAAGGAACACCATCCAGTATTGAAGCAAGATAGGCTCTGGAATATGAGGCTGGAAACAGGAGGAATAGAATAAGACTTTTAAAATAAAAAGATTTTGGCTCCAGAACCCCAAAGTGAGCTGCAGAGTCGCATGCCACTCTTGCTGCCAGCTCTGGGATCATGCAGTGAGTCACATGCCAGTGAGAACTCTCAGGCGACCCTCACCATGGGAACAGGGGTCCCGGGCACATCCACAAAAGCTTGCATGACAAGGTCAGGGATGAGCCACATCATCAGACAACTTGTGAGGAGACTCCATTCATGAGCAGAGCAATAAACATTCAAAACCCAACTATATCAGGAGAAACCAAATAACTCAAGTGGCAGATTTTCCTAGACCACCCAACTCAGATATGAGAGACTGCATCACTGTATCCCACAAAACACCTACTACATAGGACCACATCCAAAAAATATGGATGGCATATCAGTTTGATCTAAGACATAGAAATAAATAAAAAGGGACAGCAAAAATGGAGAACAAAGAAACAATGCCCAAAGAAAAGAAAAGGAGGAATTGCCAAAAAATGAACTAAATGAAATGGAGTCAAGTAATTTGTCAGGTAAAGAATTCAAAATAATAGTTATAAGGCGACTCAAACATCTGAATGAGAATTACAAGCAACTCAATGAGAATTATAAGGAGATGAGTGAGAACATACACCAACATGGATAGGAATCAAGAGGAAATGTAGAATGACATAGCTACAATAAAGAACACTCTGGAATGTTTCAAATAGTAGACTAGAAGAAGGTGAGGATCGAATCAGCGAGTTAGAATACAGAGTAGAAAAAAACACCAAATCAGTACAGCAACCAGAAAAAAAAAATAACAAGCAGGAGGAGAGTTTAAGGGAGCTTTGGAACAACATGAAATGAAGCAACATCCATGTAAGAGGAGTGCCAGGAGGAGAAGAAGCAGAGGAAGGAATAGAAAACCTGTTTTAAGAAATAATGACAGAAAAATTCCCTGACATGGGGAAGAAAAAGTCACACAAGCTCAGGAAGCACAGAGAGTCCCAAACAAGATGAACTCAAAAAGACTAACATCAAGATACATCATAATTAAAATGGCAAACATGAAAGATAAAGAAAGAATCTTCAATTCTGTAAGAGAGAGACATAAAGTTATCTACAAGGGATCTCCCATTAAACTCAGCTAATTTCTCAACAGAAACAAATCAGGACATATGGGAGTGGCATGAAGTATACAAAGTGATGAAAAGCAAGGGTAGGAATCCAAGGCTACTCTATACAGCATGTCTATCATTTAAAATTGAAGGTGAAATTAGGAGCTTTGCAGACAAAAAAAGGCTAAAAGAGTTTATTACCACCAAACCAACACTGCAAGAAATGCTAAAGGGACTGTTGTAAGAAGAAATAAAAAGAGAAGAAAGGACACAGGCATAATGAATAAAAATGGCAATAAACAAGTACCTATCCTATCTAATAAAAGAGAAACATGGTAATTAGCTTACAACCGCTACCCTTCCCATTGGCTAATCAGGACGATATGCAAATTAACTGCCAGCCAAGATGGCGGCCAGCAGCCAGGCAGCTTGAAACTAACATGAGGCTTGCTTGCTTCAGTGACGGAGGAAACCAATGTTCCCCGCCTGCCACTGCCGGCCTCTGAGCTTGCAGTTTGAAACATTGTACCAAATATAGAAGCTAAACAAAACCCCAGAAACCTGCTTTCAGCGAGCCGGGATCTCAGAGCTGGAGTTATACATTGTTTAGACTATAGAACCCAAACAAACCAGATACATGCTTTCAGCAGCAGAGGCCTCAGAGCTGGAGCCAGAGCTAGAGCTGGCCCAGAATTAAAAAAGAAAAAGAAAAAAAGGAGCAGTTGGGAGCTTCAGCCCTCAGCCCCTCACCCAGACTGGCCAAGCACCCCAGTGGGGACCCCCACCCTGAAAGGTGTGTGACCCGCTGCAAACAGCCATCATCCCCTCACCCAGGCTGGCCACCCCAGTGGGGACCCCCACCTTGATCCAGGACACCCTTCAGGGCAAACCATCCAGCCCCACCCATGCACCAGGCCTCTATCCTATATAGTAAAAGGGTAATATGCCTCCCAGCACCGGGATCAGCAGAGCCAAGAGGCCTCTCAGCACCGGGATCGGCGTGACAGGGGGCAGCACCCAAACCCCCTGATCGCCCTGCGGCTCTGTGTGTGACAGGGGGCGGGGCCACAACCTCCCTATCCGCCCTGCTCTGTTCGTGAAAGGGGAAGGCGCCCCAACCTCCTGATCAGCCCTGCTCTGTGTCTGATACGGGGGAGCTCCCCAACCCCCTGATCTCCCTGGGGCTCTGTGTGTGACAGGGTGAGGCACCCCAACCCCCCACCCCCATGGGCCCTGCTCTGTGTGTGATGGGGTAGAGCCATAACCTTCCCATCGGCCCTGCCCTGAGTGTGACAGTGGCGGCACCCCAACCCCCTGATCCGCCCTGCTCTGTGAGTGATAGTGGGCGGCGCCCCAACCCCCTGATCCGCCCTGCTCTGTGTGTGACAGGGGGCGGTGCCCCAACTCCCCTATCGGCCCTACTCTGTGAGTGACAGGGGGGAGCTCCTCAACCCCCTGATGGGCCCTGCTCTGTGCATGACAGGGGGAGCTCCCCAACTCCCCTGATGGGACCTGCTCTGTGCATGACAGGGGGGAGCTCCCCAACCCCCTGATCGACCCTGCTCTGTGCATGACAGGGTAAGGAGCCCCAACACCCCTGATGGGCCCTGCTCTGTGCGTGACAGGGCATGGCACCGCAACCTCCCCATCGACCCTGCCTTGAGTGTGACAGGGGGCGGTGCCCCAACCCCCCAATCGGCCCTGCTCTGAGCCCGACCAGAGGCTGCACCTAGGGATTGGGCCTGCCCTCTGCCACCCGGGAGCAGGCCTAAGCTAGCAGGTCCTTATCTCCCGAGGGGTCCCAGACTGCGAGAGGGCACAGGCCGGGCTGAGGGACCCCCCCTCCCCCCCAAGTGCACAAATTTTTGTGCACCGGGCCTCTAGTTAATAATAACCTTAAAAATAAATGAATTAAATGCTCTAAAGCAAAAGACTATAGGGTAGCTGAATTGATAAGAACACATGAGCCATATATATGCTGTCTACAAGAGATCTACCTCAAAACAAGTGACACACACAGACTGAAAGTGAAGGGATGGAAAAAAATTCTTTAGAAAAATGAAAATGAAAAAAAAAAAAGCTGGAGTAGCAATTCTTACAATACTTATATCTGACAAAATAAACCTCAAAGTGAAGGCCATAACAAGAGATAATGAAGGCCACTACATAATACTAAAGGGATCGATACAACAAGAGGATATAACTCTGGTAAATATATATGCACCCAATACAGGAGCATCCAAATACATAAAAAAACACTTCTGGAAGATATCAAGGGAGAAATTGACAGCCATACAATCATAGTAGGGGATTTAATACCCCACTGACATCATTGGATATATCTTCTAGACAAAAAAAAATCAACGAGGAAACAGCAAACCTAAATGACTCACTAGATCAGATGGGACTAATTGACATCTTCAGGATATTTCACCCCAAACCTATGGAATACATATATTTTTCTCAAGTGCACGTGGGACATTTTCAAAGACAGACCACATGTTAGTACATAGACTTAAGCTCCACAAATTCAAGAAGATTAAAATCATGTCAAACATCTTCCCAAATCACAATGGCATAAAATTAGAAATCAACTACAATAAAAACGATAAAAAACAATCAAACACATGGAGGTTAAATGGCATGCTATTATACAATGATTGAGTTACAAAGAAGATCAAACAAGAGATAAAAAAAACAAAAAACATTGTGGAAACAAATGATAATGAAAACAGAACAATCCAAAATCTATAGGACACAGTGAAAGCAATCCAGAAAGGGAAGTTCATAGCCCTACAGACCTACCTTAAAAGAACAAGAAAAACCTGTAATAACTTATCTAACCCTACAACTTAAAGAATTAGAAGGACAGCAACAAGAAAAGCCCTGACTAAGTAGAAGGAAAAAAAATAATAAAGATAAGATCAGAAATAAATATCATAGATGACCTATGGCTCAGTGGATAGAGCGTCCACCTGAAGGGTCCTGGTTTTGATTCCAGTCAAGGACACATGCTGGGTTGCAGGCTCAGTATCCAGTAGGGGGTGTGCAGGAGACAGCCAATCAATGATTCTCTATCATCATTGATGTTTCTATCTCTCTCCCCCTTTCTTCCTCTCTGAAATCAATAAAAATATATTTAAGATAAAAAAATCAAAATGAAATAGAAACAAAAAAATTCAATAAAAAAGATCAGTAATACCAAGAGCTGGTTCTTTGAAAGGATAAGCAAGATTGATGAAACCCTATCCAGATTCATCAAGAAACACAAAAGAGGACCCAACTAAACAAAATCAGAAATGAAAGATGTGAAGTAACAACTGACCCCACAGAGATACTAAGGATAGTTGCAAAATACTATGAACAACTTTATTCCAACAAACTGGACAACTTTCATGAAATGGACGTATACATAGAAAAATACAATCTTCCAAAATTTAATCAGAAAACCAGAATAGGCTGGTAACTACTGATGAACTTGAACCAGTAATTTAAATAAAAACAAAAAAATTTCAGCAAACAAAAGCCCTGGTCTGTTCAGCTTCATAGGGGAGTTTTACCACACATACAAAGAAGAACTAACACCTACACTGCTCAAAATATTCCAAAAAATTCAAGAGGAAGGAACACTTCTAAGCTCATTCTCTGAGGCCAGTATTACTCTAATACCAAAATTAGATAAAGACACTACAAAGAAAGAGAATTACAGGCCAATATCCCTGATGAACATAGATGCAAAAATCCTCAAAAACTTTTTAGCAAATCGGATCCAGAAATACATTAAAAAGATCATACATGATGACCAAGTGAGATTTATTCCAAGGATGCAAAGCTGGTACACTATCCCAAAATAAAAAAATTTGATACAGGACTTAAGATGGCGACCAGCAGGAAGGTAGGGATGGAGAGAGTGTGAGAGAGTGAGGGAGAGATAGAGGAGTGTGTGGACGTGTGTAGTGTGTGTCTGCATGAGCTAGGGACAGTTAGATTCTTCAAGTATTCCAAGGGGCTGAAAAACCAGGCAGTCTTAGACAGCGGAGCCCCGTTCCCAGTGCGGACACTCCTGGTCGGCCAGCACAGGCACAGAGACCAGGCCATCTTGAGAAACAGAGCTGCTTGAGACTAGGATCCTGGCCACAGCACCACCCAGTCTGGTCTCAGACGCAAACAAGGACCCTGCAGCCACTGGGGACAGAGACCTGCGACCACAACTAGAGACCCACAAACACCAAGAATCCAGACATCCTGGCCGCAGATTTCTGGAGTAACAGAGCCCATCCCCCTCCCAGCAAGCTAGTGGGCAACGCCATAGTGACTGATAGACCCGCCCCTCACAGGGCACACAAAGCCACTACAGGAACTTGAGCCTGAGAGTGCGGTGACACTGGAAATCTGTACCCCACAGCGCCACTGCAGGAACTTGAGCCTGAGAGTGTGTGGACACTGGGAATCTATTTCCCGCAAGGCAATAGGATGACCAAACCTAAAGCCCATTCAGGACTGCAGTGCCACTTGACTTCGATTCTGGGCAAATGCTCACTGAAGTCCCCCAAGTTGACCAGGACCCTGATCCTCTCCGGGCAGGAGGTAGCAGTAAGCACCAGTGATTTGACTCTGTTTCTTATCGCGTGCGCCTGGGGTCCCTGATTCCCAGTGCATTCACACTAAGAGCCAGTGACTCCAATTCTTGGTGCATGCACACAAAGGGACCCTGATTCTCAGTGCGAGTCTGAGATACTGGATACTTAGGGAACTCTGATTCCTGGCACATGCTAGGGGGCTCTGATTTTCAACACACGTTAGGGGTGTCTCTGTTTCAGTGTGGTGCATGTGGGGCTCCTGATTCTAGGTGCACACACAAGGTCACACTGAACACTGGTAAAGCTGACTCTGAGCGAGCTAGTTCCCACCAACCCAAGGCAGCCACACATCTTGGTGTCAGAGCTCTTCAGTGACACTAAGGTGGTGCAAAGCTTCCATTGCACACAGCCCAGGCCCACGTAAATTGATGTTTGAACCTTCTGGTGATAGTCAAAATGGGGAGACGACACAATCCCCAGAGGAAAGAAAATGAGGAGTCGCCAAGAAAGGAAATTGAAGCAGGCAACATGACAGAAAAAGACTTCAGAATAATGGTTGTACAATTCATTCACCGGATGGATGAAAAACTCAACAACCTATGCAAGAATCAGGAAGAAATGAAAAGTGATATAGCTACAATCAAAAACACCTTGGAAGGTTTCAACAGTAGATTAGAAGAAGCAGAGAACTGAATTAGTGAGTTAGAAGATAAGGTGGAGAAACAAGCTCAATCTGAACAGTAACAGGAGAAAAAAATTAAAAAGCAGGAGGAGAGCCTAAAGGAGCTTTGGGACAACATGAAATGAAGTAACATACGCATAGCAGGGCTGCCAGAGGACAAGAAGAGCAGCAAAGATTAGAAAATCAATTTGAAGTATTAAGGACAGAAAACTTCCCAGATATGGGGAAGAAAAAAGTTACACAAGTACAGAGAGTCCCAAGCAAGAGTAATCCCAAAAGACTCACACCAAGACATGTCATAATAACAATGGTGAATGTTCACAAGAAAGAGAGACTCTTAAAGGCTGCAAGAGAGAGACAGAGTTATCTACAAAGGATCCCCCATCAGATTATCAAATGATTTCTCAACAGAAACACATCAAGCTAGAAGGGGGTATACAAAGTGTTGCAAAGCAAAGGACTGAATCCAAGAATACTCTTGCCAGCAAGACTACCAATCAAAATTGAAGGGGAAACCAGGAGCTTTGCAGCCAAAGAAAAAAAGGCTAACAGAGTTTATCACTACCAATCCAGAAATGCAAGAAATGCTAAAGGGAATGCTGTAAAAAGAAGAAATAAAAAGGTAAGAAAGAAAACAGGCACAAAAATAGAAATGACTACAAACAAGTACCTTTCAATAATAACCTTAAACGTAAACAGACTAAATGCTCCAATCAAAAGACATCGAGTGAATGAATGGATAAAGAGACATGACCCATATATATGCTGTCAACAAGAGACCCACCTCAGAACAAGGGACTCACACAGGCTGAAAGTGAAGGGATGGAAAAATATATTTCAGGCAAATGGAAATGAGAAAAAAGCTGGAGTAACAATACTTATATCTGATAAAATAGACCTCAAAGTGAAGGCATAACAAGAGATAAGGAAGGCCACTTCATAATACTAACGGGTTCAATACAACAAGAGGGTATAACCCTGATAAACATATATGCACCCAATGCAGGAGCACCCAAATACATAAACAAAAAACCTCCTGGAAGATATCAAGGGAGAGATAGACAACAATACAATCATAGTAGGGGACTTAAACACACGACTGACATCACTGGATAAATCCTTTAGACAAAAAAATCAGCAAAGAAACAGCAATCCTAAATGACTCACTAGATCAGATGGACTTAATGACATCTTCGGAACATTTCACCCCAAAGCCACGGAATATACGTTCTTCTCAAGTGCACATGGGACATTTTCAAAAATAGAGCACATATTGGGTCACAAGCAAAGTCTCCCCAAAATCAAGAAGATTGAAATCATACCAAGCATCTTCTCAAACCACAATGGCAAAATATTAGAAAAAAGCTACAATAAAAACAATCCAAAAAACTCAAACACTTGGAAGCTGAATAGCATGCTACTAAATAATGATTGGGTTACAAATGAGATCAAAGAAGAAATTAAAAACACCCTGGAAACTTATGACAATAAAAAGCACAACAATCCAAAATCTATGGGACACAATGAAAGCAGTCCTGAGAGGGAATTTTATAGCTCTACAGGCCTACCTCAAAAAATAAGAAAAAATGATACTAAATCATCTAATTCTACAACTCAAAGAATTAGAAAGAGAGCAACAATAAAAGGCCAGAGTGAGCAGAAGGAAGGAGATAATAAAGATCAGAGCAGAAATAAATGACATAGAGACCAAAAAAGCAATACAAAAGATCAACAAAACCAAGAGCTGGTTCTTTGAAAGGATAAACAAGATTTGCTTCTCACCAAGAAGCAAAGAGAGAGAACCCAAATAAACAAAATCAGAAATGAAAGAGGCAAAATAACAACAGACCCCACAGGAATTCAAAGGATTGTTAAAAAATACTATGAACAACTCTACTCCAACAAATTAGACAATATGGAGGAAATGGACATATTACTAGAAAAATACAACCTTCCAAAATTCAATCAGGAAGATTCTAAAAACCTCAATTGGACAACAACTATGGAAGAAATTGAAGCAGTCATCAAAAAGCTCACAGCAAACAAGAGCCCAGGGCCAGATGGCTTCACAGGGGAGGTTTACCAAACATTCGAGGAAGAAGTAAAACCTATCCACCTCCGACTATTCCAAAAAATTCAAGAGGAAGGAACACTTACAAGATCATTCTATGGAGCCAGCATCACCCTAATATGAAAACCAGATAAAGACAACACAATGAAAGAGAATTACAGGCCAATATCCCTCATGAACATAGATACCAAACTCCTCAACGAAATTCTAGCAAATCGGATCCAGCAATACATTGGAAAGATCATAAAACATGACCAAGTAGGATTTATCCCAGGGATGCAAGGATGATACAATATACGAAAATCAATAAAGGTGATACATCACGTAAACAAATTGAGAGATAAAAATAACATAGTAATCTCAATTGATTCAGAAAAAGCATTTGACAAAATCCAACACCCTTTCTTGATAAAAAATCTCAGCAACGTAGGAATAAAAGGATCACACCTCAACATAATAGGAGCCATATATGACAAACCCACAGCCAACATCAAACTGAATGGTCAAAAACTAACACCATTTCCCCTAAGAACAGGAACAAGACAGGGGTGCCCACTCTCACCACTCCTGTTCGACACAGTACTGGAAGTACTAGCCATTGCAATCAGGTAAGAAGAAGAAATAAATGGCATCCAAATTGGAAAAGAAGTAATACTGTCCTTATTTGCAGATGACATGATACTGTACATAGAAAACCCTAAAGACTCCATCAAAAATTATTAGACTTAATAAATGAACTCGGCAATGTAGCAGGATACAAAATTAATGCCAAGAGATCTATGGCATTTCTTTACACCAATAGTGAACTTACAGAAAGAGAAACTTAAAAAGCAATCCCATTTACCATCATACCAAAAAAAATTAAGATACCTAGGAATAAACTTAACTAAGGAGATAAAAGACTTATATGCGAAAAACTACAGGAGACTGAAAAAAGAGATAGAGGAAGACATAAACAGATGGAAGAACACACAGTGTTCATGGATTGGTAGAATCAACATCATCAAAATGTTCATACTACCCAAAGCAATCTATAAATTCAATGCAATCTCCATTAAAATACCAATGGCATATTTCACAGATCTAGAAATAACTCTCCAAAAATTCATCTGAAATAAAAAAAAAAAAGACCTCAAATAGCTGCAGCAATCCTGAGAAAGAAAAACAAAGTAGGTGGAATCTCAATACCAGATACCAAGCTGTATTACAAAGCCACTGTTCGTAAAACACCTTGGTACTGGCACAAGAACAGACATATAGATCAATCGAATAGAATAGAGAACCTGGAAATCAGCCCAAACCGCTCTGCCCAATTAATATTTGACAAAGGAGGCAAGAGCATACAATGGAGTCAAGACAGTCTCTTCAAGAAATGGTGCTGGGAAAATTGGACAGATACATGCAAAAAAATGAAACTAGACCACCAAGTTACACCATACACAAAAATAAACTCAAAATGGATAAAGGACTTAAACATAAGACAGGAAACTATAAAAATACTAGAGGAATCCATAGGCAGTTAAATCGCAGACATATGCCGAAGGAATTTCTTCACTGATACTGCTCCTATGGCAATGGAAACTAAAGAGAAAATAAACAAATGGGACTACATCAAAATAAAAAGCTTTTGCACAGCAAAGGAAACCATCAACAAAACAACAAGAAAGCCCACTGCATGGGAGAACCTAGTTGCTAATGTTATCACCCATAAGGGTTTAATCTCCAACATTTACAGGGAACTCATGCAACTTAACAAAAGAAAGATAAAAAATCCAGTCAAAAAATGGGCAACGGACCTAAATAGACACTTTTCGAAAGATGACATTCAGAAAACCAAGAGACACATGAAAACATGCTCAAAGTCACTAATTATCTGAGAAATGCAAATCAAAACTACAATGCGATATCATCTCACACCTGTCAGAATGGCTCTCATCAACAAATCAACAAACAACAAGTGTTTGGGAGGATGTAGAGAAAAAGGAACCCTTTTGCACTGCTGGTGGGAATGCAGATTGGTGCAGCCACTGTGTATGGCATTTCCTCAAAAAATTAAAAATGGAACTGCCATTTGACCCAGTAATACCACTTCTAGGAATATATCCCAAGAAGCTAGGAACACCAATCAGAAAGGATATATGCACACCTATGTTCATAGAAGCACAATTCACCATAGCTAAGATTTGGAAACAGCTTAAGTGCCCATCAGCAGATAAGTGGATTAAAAAACTGTGGTACATCTACACAATGGAATACTAAATGGCGGTAAAAAAGAAGGAATTCTTGCCATTTGTAACAGCATTGATGGAACTGGAGACCATTATGCTAAGTGAAATAAGGCAGTCAGAGAAAGATAAATACCACATGATCTCACTCATTTGTGGAATATAGTGAACCACATAGGCTGATGAACAGGGACAAATCCAGAGGCAGAGAAGCAGCGATCAGACTGTCAAACCTCAGAGGGAAAGTAGGGGAGGGTGGGGGTAAGGGGGAGAGATCAACCAAAGGACTTGTATGCATGCATATAAGCCCAACCAATGGACACAGACAACAGGGGGATGAACGTATGAGTTGGGGGCAGGGGGTGGAGGGTATGGGGAATGAGGTCACATATGTAATACCTTAATCAATAAAGAAATTAAAGATTGAAAAAAAATTTTAAAAAATTGATACCGCACATTAACAGATGTCAAGACAAAAATCATATGATCATATCAATTGATGCAGAAAAAGCATTTGGCAAAATCCAACACCCTTTTTTGATAAATACTCTCAGCAAAGATGGAATAGAGGGATCATACCTCAATATAATAAAAGGCTTACATGACAAACCTACAGCCAACATCATACTCAATGGGCAAAAACTAAAACCATTTCCCCTAAGAACAGGAAAAAGAAATGGATACCCACTTTCACTACTCTTGTTCAACATAGTACAGGGAGTGACTAGCCAGAGTAATCAGACAGGAAGAAATAAAAGGCATCCAATTTGGAAAGGAGATAGTAAAACAGTCATTATTCGCAGATGACTTGGTATTGTACATAGAAAACCCTAAAACAGCGGTTCTCAACCTGTGGGTCACAACCCTTTTGGCGGTCGAAGGACCCTTTCACAGGGGTCGCCTAAGACCATCCTGCATATCAGATATTTACATTATGATTCATAACAGTAGCAACATTACAGTTATGAAGTAGCAATGAAAATAATTTTATGGTTGGGTCACAACATGAGGAACCGTATTTAAAGGGCCATGCTGAAACCATTTGGCTCAGTGGATAGAGCGTTGGCCTGCGGACTGAGAGGTCCCAGGTTCGATTCCGGTCAAGGGCATGTACCTGGGTTGCGGGCATATCCCCAGTAGGAGATGTGCAGGAGGCAGCTGATCGATGATTCTCTCTCATCGATGTTTCTAACTCTCTATCTCTCTCCCTTCCTCTCTGTCAAAAATCAATAAAATATACTTTAAAATAAATAAATAAATAAAGGGCCAGAAGATTGAGAACCATTGCCCTAAAGACTCCATCAACAAAACTACTAGATTTAATAAATGAATTTGGCAATGTAGCAGGATATAAAATCAACACCCAGAAATCTATGAAATTTGTATACACCAATGATGAACTCACAAAAAGAGAAACTAAAAAAAACTTTTCGATTTACTATTACAACATAAAATTAAGATACTAGGAATAAACTTAATAAGGAGGTAAAAGACCTGTACTCAGAAAACTATTGGACATTGAAAAAAGAGATAGAGGAAGACATAAACACAAGTAGAAGAATATACTATATTCATGGATTGGTAGAATCAACATCATTTTTCCATAATACCCAAAGCAGTTTATAGATTCAATGCAATTCCTATTCAAATACTAACGGCATATTTCATAGACCTAGAACAAAGTCTCCAAAAATTTACAGCTGTGGCTATTCAAAAGACATGGAATAGCTGCAGAAATTTTGAGAAAGAATAACAGAGATGGAGGGTTCATAATATCAGATATCAAGCTATATTACAAAGCCAGTGTACTCAAAACACCCTGGTACTGGCACAAGAACAGGCACATAGATCAATGAAAGAGAATAGAGAACCCAGAAATTGACCCAAGCCATTATGCCCAATTAATATTTAATAATGGAGGCATTAGCATACAATGGAGTCAAGACAGTCTCTTCCAGAAATGGTGTTGGGAAAATTAGACAGATACATGCAAAAATAATGAAACTCGAACACCAACTTACAACATACACAAAAATAAACTCAAAATGGATAAAAGACTTAAATGTAACATGTGAAACCATAAAAATCTTAGAAGAAACCATAGGCTGCAAAATCTGATACATCTCTCTTTTTTAAAAAATATTTTATTAATTTTTTTTTTACAGAAAGGAAGGGAGAGGGATAGAGAGTTAGAAGCATCAATGAGAGAGTAACATTGATCAGCCACCTCCTGCACAGCCCCTACTGGGGATGTGCCCGCAACCACAGTATATGCCCTTGACCAGAATTGAACCTGGGACCCTTCAGTCCGCAGGCCGATGCTCTATCCACTGAGCCAAACCCGTCAGGGCCTGATACATCTCTTCTAGCAATATGTTTACCGATACATCTCCTAGGACCATGGTTGGCAAACTGTGGCTCACAAGCCACAATGTGGCTCTTTGGCCCCTTGAGTGTGGCTCTTCCTAAGCCTTCAGAATATCCTAATTAAGTTAATAACAATGTACCTACCTATATAGTTTAAGTTTAAAAAAAAATTGGCTCTCAAAAGAAATTTCAATTGTTGTACTGTTGATATTTGGCTCTGTTGACTAATGAGTTTGCTGACCATTGTAGGACCTAGGACAATGGAAACTAAGGAAAAAATAGTCAAATGGGACTACATCAAAATAAAAAGCTTCTGCACAGCAAAAGAAACCATCAACGAAACAACAAGAGAGTCCATTGCTTTGGAGATAATATTTGCTAATGATGCATCTGATAAGGGACTAATCTCCAAAATATATAGGGAATGCATATAACTTAACAAATGGAAGATAATCCAATTTTAAAAATGGGCAAATGACCTAAATAGACACTTCTCTAAAGTGGACATACAGAAGGCCAAAAGGCATATGAAAAAATGCTCAAAGTCACTCATCATCCAAGGGATGCAAATCAAAATGACAATGAAGTACCATCTCACACCTGTCAGAATGGCTCTCATCAACAAATCAACAAACAACAAGTGCTGGTGTGCAGGGACTGGCCAGCAGACCCTGAGCAAAAGATGAATGAATTACTCTGACACAATGTTTGCTGTGAAAGAGAGGGCTAAGGGATGACCTGGCTATAGCAACCAGGCAGCCCCAATTGCCTGCCTCACTAGGCTTTTATTACAGCTTGAGATAAAGTTTATCTTTTAGATACAATCAATAGGATGAGTAATCTTGGCAGGATACATGTGTTTACACTGTCCTCTAGGCAAGGGCATCCAGGGATCAAGCATAAGGACTCCAGTACACACCCAGGGGTCTGCATATGCACAGACTCATTTGGAAAGGTCAAGGAATAATTAGGAGCCCCGCCTTCGACACTTAGAACATTATGCTAAGCGAAATAAGCCAGCCAGAGAAAGATAAGTATCACATGATCTCACTCATATTTTGAGTCTAATGAACACCATAAACTGATGAACAAAAATAGATCCAGAGACATAGAAGCATCAAACATACTGTCAAACCTCAGAGGGAAGGCAGGGGGAGGTTTGTTGGTTGAGAAGAGATTAACCAGTGAACTTGTATGCATGTATGCATAACTCATGGACACAGACAATAGGATGGTGAAGGGATGGGGTGGGGGACAGAGGAAGGCTGGGAGAGGTCAATGGGGGGAAAGAGGGACATAATGTAATACTTTCAACAATAAAATTTTTTCATTGTCTAAAGTTTTACATATGTCTTCTTTTTCCTCATGGCTTGGTTATATAGCTTGATATCTGGTAATGTGATCCCTCCAACGTTTTTCTTCTTTCTCAGGATCGCTGTGGCTATTTGGGGTCTTTTTTTTATTCCAGATGAATTTTTGGAGAGTTTTTTCTAGAACTTTGAAATATGCTGTTGGTAATTTAATGGGGATTGAATTGAATCTGTAGATTGCTTTGGGTAGTATGGACATTTTAATGATGTTGATTCTACCAATCCATGAACATGGTATGTTCTTCCATTTGTTTATGTCTTCCGCTATCTCTTTTTTTCAATGTCCTGTAGTTTTCCGACTATAGGTCTTTTACCTACTTAGTTAAGTTTATTCCTAGGTATCTTAATTTTTTTGGTGAAATGGTAAATGGGATTGTTTGTGTTTTTCTTTCATTTCTCTTTCTGTGAGTTCATTATTGGTGTATAAAAAGGCCATATATTTCTAGGTGTTTTTGTATCCTGCTACATTGCCAAATTAATTTATTAGGTCTCTTAGTTTTTTTATGGAGTCTTTAGGGTTTTCTTTTAAAAAATAGATTTGGAAACAGCCTCAGTGCCCATCAGGAGATGCGTAGTTTAAAAAAACTGGCACATTTACACAATGGAATACTACATAGCTGTAAAAAGCACAGGGAAAAATAACCCAAAAAATAAAAATAAAAAACAAACTTTTACCGTTTTTTATTTTTATTTTTTCCCTTTATTGATTAAGATATTACAAATGTGTCCTTATCCCCCCAATGTCCCCTCATCCCCCAAGCCTGCCCTCACCCTCACCCTCTGTTGTCCACATCCATCACTTATACTTATATACATGTATAAAAGTCCCTTGGTTGATCTTTCCCCCTCACCCCACCCTCCCCTGCCTTCCCTCTGAGTTTTGAGCATCTGATCTTTGCTTCTCTGTCTCTACATCTGTTTTTGTTCATTGGTTTATGTTGTTCATTATAACCCACTAATGAGTGAGAGCATGTGATATATATCTTTCTCTGAGTGACTTATTTCACTTAGCATAATGCTCTCCAGCTCCATCCATGCTGTTGCAAATGGTAGGAGTTCCTTCCTTCTTACACCTGCATAGTATTCCACTGTGTAATTGTTCCAAAGTTTTTTTTAATGCATTAATCTGCTGATGGGCACTTAGGCTGATTCCAAATCTTAGCTATTGTAAATTCTGCGGCTATGAACATAGGGATGCATATATCCTTTCTTTTTTTTTATTGCTTAAAGTATTACAAAGGGTATTACATATGTGTCCATTTTATCCCCCCGCCCTAGACAGTCCCCTAGCCTCCCCTATCCCCCAGTGTCTTATGTCCATTGGTTATGCTTATATGCATGCATACAAATCCTTTAGTTGATCTCTTACCCCCCTACCTCCTGCCCCCCAACCCTCCCCGGCCTTCCCGCTGCAGTTTGACAATCGGTTTCAGGCAGCTCTGCCTCTGTATCTATTATTGTTCAAAAGTTTATAATGGTCTCTATTATCCATGAATGAGAGAGATGATGTGGTATTTTTCCTTCATTGACTGGCTTATTTCACTTAGCATAATGCTCTCCAATTCCATCCATGATGTTGCAAATGGTAAGAGTTCCTTCCTTTTTAGAGCAGCATAGTATTCCATCGTGTAGATGTACCACAGTTTTCTAATCCATTCATCTACTGATGGGCACTTAGGTTGTTTCCAGATCTTAGCTATGGTGAATTGTGCTGCTATGAACATTGGGGTGCATATATCCTTTCTGATTGGTGTTTCTGGTTTCCTGGGATATATTCCTAGAAGTGGGATCACAGGGTCAAATGGGAGTTCCATTTTCAGTTTTTTAAGGAAACTCCATACTGTCTTCCATAGTGGCTGCACCAGTCTGCATTCCCACCAGCAGTGCACAAGTGTTCCTTTTTCTCCACATCCTCTCCAGCACTTGTCGTTTGTTGATTTGTTGATGATAGCCAGTCTGACAGGTGTGAGATGGTACCTCATTGTTGTTTTGATTTGCATCTCTCGGATGATTAGTGACTTTGAGCATGTTTTCATATGTCTCTTGGCTTTCTGAATGTCCTCTTTTGAAAGGTGTCTATTTAGGTCCTTTGCCCATTTTTTGATTGGATTGTTTATCTTCCTTTTGTGAAGTTGTATGAGTTCCCTATAAATTTTGGAGATTAGGCCCTTATCAGATATGACATTGGCAAATATGTTTTCCCACACAGTGGGTTTTCTCCTTGTTTTGTTGATGGTTTCTTTTGCTGTGCAGAAGCTTTTCATTTTGATGTAGTCCCATTTGTTCATTTTCTCTTTAGTTTCAAGTGCCCTAGGAGCTGTATCAGTGAAGAAATTGCTTCGGCATATGTCTGAGATTTTGTTGCCTTTGGATTCTTCTAGAATTTTCATGGTTTCCTGTCGTACATTTAAGTCCTTTATCCATTTTGAGTTTATTTTTGTGTATGGTGTAAGTTGGTGGTCTAGTTTCATTTTCTTGTATATATCTGTCCAATTTTCCCAACACCATTTATTGAAGAGACTATCTTGGCTCCATTGTATGTTCTTGCCTCCTTTGTCAAATATTAATTGAACATAGTGGTTCGGGCCGATTTCTGGGCTCTCTATTCTATTCCATTGATCTATATGCCTATTCTTGTGCCAGTACCAGGCAGTTTTGAGAACAGTGGCTTTGTAATACAACTTGATATCTGGTATTGAGATCCCACCTACTTTGTTCTTTTTCAGGATTGCTGCAGCTATTCGGGGTCTTTTTTTTATTCCAGATGAATTTTTGGAGAGTTCGTTCTAGATCTCTGAAGTATGCCGTTGGTATTTTAATGGGAAGTGCGTTGAATTTATAGATTGCTTTGGGTAGTATGGACATTTTAATGATGTTGATTCTACCAATCCATGAACACGGTATGTTCTTCCATCTGTTTATGTCTTCCTCTATATCTTTTTTCAACCTGTAGTTTTCTGAGTAGAGGTCTTTTACCTCTTTAGTTAAGTTTATTCCTAGGTAACTTAATTTTTTTGGTGCAATGGTAAATGGGATTGTTTTTATAATCTCTCTTTCTGAAAGTTCACTATTGGTGTATAGAAATGCCTCAGATTTCTTGGGGTTAATTTTGTATCCTGCTACATTGCCAAATTCATGTATTAAGTCTAGTAGCTTTTTGATGGAGTCTCTAGGGTTTTGTATGTATAATATCATGTTGTCTGCAAATAAGGACAGTTTTACTTCCTCTTTTCCAATTTGGATGCCTTTCATTTCTTCTTCTTGCCTAATTGCAATGGCTAACACTTCCAGTACTATGTTGAACAGGAGTGGTGAGAGGGGGCATCCCTGTCTTGTTCCTGTTCTTAGGGGAAATGGTGTTAGTTTTTGTCCATTGAGTATGATGTTGGCTGTGGGCCTGTCATATATGGCTTTTATTATGTTGAGGTATGATCCTTCTACTCCCACCTTGCTGAGAGCTTTTATCAAAAATGGGTGTTGAATTTTGTCAAATGCTTTTTCGGAATGCATATATCCTTTCTGATTAGTGTTTCTGATTTCTTTGGATATAGTCCTAGAAGTGGGATCACTGGGTCAAATGGAAGTTCCATTTTTAGTTTTTTGAGGAAACTCCATACTGTTCTCCACAGTGGATGCACCAGTTTGCATTCCCACCAGCAGTGAACGAGGGTACTTTTTTCTCCGCATCCTCACCAGCATTTGTCATTTGTTGATTTGTTGATAGCCATTCTGACAAGTGTGAGATGGTAACTCATTGTCGTTTTGATTTGCATCTCTTGGATGATTAGTGATTTTGAGCATGTTTTCATATGTCTCTCAGCCTTGTGTATGTCCTCTTTCAAAAAGTGTCTGTTTAGGTCCGTTGCCCATTTTTTTGATTGGGTTGTTTATCTTCCTTTTGTTAAGTTGTATGAGTTCCCTATAAATGTTGGAGATTAAACCTTTATCAGAGATATCATTGGCAAATATGTTCTCCCATGCAGTGGGTTTTCTTGTTGTTTTGTTGATGGTTTCTTGTT